>NW_020230162.1:292500-490000 GCF_003227715.2 Harpegnathos saltator | reverse complement strand
GCTCGCTCTTTCTCTGTCTCTCTTTCCTCTCCACTTGCTATCTTTCGCATTGCTCTTTGTCGTCGTAGCCGAGCGCTAACTTGTTACATGACAGTTTTTATTTTCCTGATGTGAGGTTTCGTCTATGGCTCTTCGCGCGCGTACACGCCATACACCGGCCCGGTCCATCTGTCATTTATGATCAACTACCATCCTCCCCCGGGACGTCCTGGCAATATCTCTCTGGCTGAAGCTGAAAGCCATCCGTCCAGGGACGCGAGCTTGAATTCGCGAGTCATAGCGAATGAGCGAGCTCTGTGGCTTCGGTTATATGTTACCTTCTTAAAGCTGACTCTGCTGACTCGTATAAATTTATTATGGCAGTTGATTTCTAAGAGATTGCGTTGCGTGCGAGCGAGAGAGAGAGAGAGAGAGAGAGAGAGAGAGAGAGAGAGAGAGAGAGAGAGAGTGCGTGTAAAAGAACGCGCGATAATCTGGCCTTTCGCGCGAGAACGAGAATTCATAGTAAAATTCACGCGTTCATTCGAGCGGGAATCGCCGAGAGAGAGAGAGAGAGAGAGAGAGAGAGAGATCGTCGGGCGATCGAAGAGCAACGAGGAGGCAGAGGGAGGAGAGATTGAACTGTCGGTGTCACGTTCGCATTTTCGGCGCGACGAGCGAAACGTAAAATATCGTTACGTGGATCAGCGTGATCCCGCGAGATCGCGGGATTACGCCGAAATGTGGAGGGACGCGCCTTTCCAATTTAGCCGGGCGAATATGAGACCGAAATCGTGACGGAATCGTCAGCGTCGAGGTTCTTCCAGAGGAATAGCTGGTAGGGGTTGACGGGGGTGGACAGGGGGTCAGGATCGAGGTTTACAAGGACACGTTCTCTCTTTTTGTTCTGTTCTCTCTCTCTCTCTCTCTCTCTCTTTCCCCTACCCTCTTTCTCTTTCGTCACCGCGAACGCGAATAGATTTCACCGTGGAAAATATGTCAATCACTCCGACTGCGACCCCCGGGTGCGTGCACGCTCCGATTGTCGTCGTGGCCGTCGTCGTCGTCACCGTCACCGTCGTGGTCGTGGTCGCGCATCTGTTGCGGGATCGAGCGTCGGCTTTGTTAACGAGATACACGCGTTACGCTTTACCGGTGTTACGAATAATACGCGTCGTTGGTGCGATTATGCGAGCCGGAATCAGCCCGGACATCGTCGGATATCGGAGTCGCGGCGAAACGGACGGCCGAATGGACAGTCAGCCAGCGGTGCGATGCGCCGCGCCGCGCGCGGAACGCGCGAGTATAACGTCGCAGATGTCGCGTGCGATGTAGGTACGTCACGTAAACGGTTGTTAACGCGCGAAATAATGGAGAGCGGGCCGAGGGGGCGACGGGGATATATCGATCTGGCGAAGAGTCAGGCCGCCGCTCTGTG
This sequence comes from Harpegnathos saltator, assembly GCF_003227715.2. Classification (NCBI taxonomy): domain Eukaryota; kingdom Metazoa; phylum Arthropoda; class Insecta; order Hymenoptera; family Formicidae; genus Harpegnathos; species Harpegnathos saltator. The sequence continues at coordinate 488,583 of NW_020230162.1, read as the reverse complement.
CCTAGCAATACGTCTTATTGTCGTTGCCGCGGACGACGCGACGCTTCGTTCGTTCGTTCGTTCGTTCGTTCGTTCGTTCGTTCGTTCGGTCGTTCCCGCGAGCGAACGGTGTGTATAACCGGTAATCGCGGTGACTCATCACACGCGTCAAGCAATCAATCAACTAAGCTTGATCTGTCGTGAGATTGACGGAGTAAAACCGCGCACACGTGCCACCGGCGATGTCGCTCGCAGATTTCCAATAACGATACTTATCCGGTGTATTTATTAGTAGGCCTTATCGACAGCTGAGCGAGACCACTCGCGTCATGAATCATGAATGAGATATTATTAATTGCGGAATTTAATAAATTGCACAATTAGCGCGGTGTATCAAAATTATTAAGCCGAGATAACGCGCCGCCGCCGGCACGCCGCTCAAGTAGCGCTCGTTCTCGCGGCGCGGACGATCGATCGCCTCTCGCGCCGAGTCACCGTGCTCTCGCGGCGACGACGACGACGAGCATGTGCGGCTACGTTTTTAATTTCGACATTAAGCGCGATATAAATGATACCTTTCGCGTCGGCATCCTCGCCAGAGACAGCCGGTCTCATATAAAATACACGGGTACTCGTGAGGAGGAATCCCAAACGAGGTGTCTCGATGTGCTCAAAGTCATCAGCCACGCTTCGGCGGCCGCGCTGCTGTTCGCGATGCCGGTCGCGCAGAGCCGCGTATCTCTGGCGGAGGAAGTTCCCGTGGAAATCAGAAGGTGATAGACGGACCCGCGGCTAGATATTATCTTAAGTGACGAAGTCACGCACGCACGTTGGCAAGCGAGCGTCCGGTCGGTGCATGCATGCGCGATGTCGTAACGGCCAGGATGTAACCCGGGGACGGGGTGTAGGTGGTAGCCGGGAGAAGGTTAGTTATCTCCTCCGGCTCGCGTCACCTACCCGGCCTCGTTGGCTCGCTCGCTCGCTCGCGTGGGGGGGGGGGGGAGGAGGTGGAGGAGGCGAGGCGAGGCGAGGCGAGCCAGATCGCTTGAAAGAAGCGCTTAACGAACTGACGACGACATTATTGTTGTTGCCGGGACCCGGACGGATTCGGCTGACTACCCGTTCCCTTTATCGGATGAAGCCAGAAGGCAGACCTTGCCAGCTCTCGCTGCCCCGCTCTCTTCTCACTTCCTCCTCCTCTCCTTCGTTCTCCTCGCCGCGCGATTTTCTCTCTGTGCGCACCCTTCCGCTCCGAGCCGCTCGGCAAGAAAAACCGTATAGCAGGCACTGAGAGAGAAAGAACGGAGACGAGAGAGGAGAGACACGGCGGACCTCTCTCGATTTGACTCTAATGCCGAGGGGCTTTAATTAACTCGCCGCTATCTTTCCTGGTTCGTGTTGGTATTAACGTGTGTCAGCGGCTTGAACCGACCGACCGACCGACCGACCGTTCGCTCCCGCCTGTCGCTTCCACTCTGCTTGGCTGTCCTCGGGAAAAGTCGTGGCCGCCGCCGCCGTTCCACGATTTTCCCAAGGACGTCGATGTCTCTGACTGATTGCGAGCTGCCCTTGCTTGAGGATGCCGCGCGTGCGTGTACGCCTCTCTCGTTACAGTAATACGATGCCGATTACGCGATATGTGGAGAGAATTTCACTAATAATATTTCGGGAGACGAGTATCTACGCGCATGTATAAGCCGCGTGCTCATCACGCTCTTGATGATAATTATAATAAATCCCGGGTGGAAGGGCTTTCTCGCTCGTGCATTCGCGTATCGTATTCGTGTGTCTATCTGTGGCGCGATTGCTTCGCGTGCACGAAACATCCGGCGATGAATCTTCCGCGCGCGTATGAACTTTTCGCGCGAGAGAACCTACGCGGTGTTTGCTCGGATGCGCTGAGAAATACGCACAACACGACGTACATGCGTGTCTCGCTGGGGTGAGCGCCCGGTGACGGCTGCGCGGTGTTATCGTCTTGATAGCGCGAGAGACTTATCCTCTCCTCGGCGGATTCATTAAAGACTTTTATCGGGAGAACACAGGAGAGCGTCTATGTACCAATTCACTTAACGTAACCAATCTAAAAATGCTCATCAGCAATTTAAAGCGACGAGGGCTTCTGGAAGGACAGGACGGGCGACAGGGTTGCACGGGGGTGGGTGGTCGGCGTCGCGCGGAGGGGCGCGAAGAAGGACGGGGAGAAGAGACTTTGGCGAGGCTCCTCCGAGAGAGGAGCGGAAAGGGAGGAAGGCGGCGGTCGGTGGTGAACCGCCGCCTCTACCACGGTGGCGATGCGGCTGCCTTCACGCGGCTGGAAATACGAAAAGGAGTGTAAAAGGGAGGCGGTGGATAGAGGGGAAGCGACCAGGAGCGGAGTCGCGAATCGCGATGATAATTGCGAATGAATCGCGTCCGGAAACCGGTGAAACTCGATCTCATTTTAACTGCGCCGTGATCGCACGTTGATGGACTTCTTTGACGGCCGCACTTGTCGCTCAAAGATTTTCTCTCACGAATTTCGGCAGCTCGCTTTGGCTGTGTGCAAAGAGGGACAGAGAGAGAGAGAGAGAGAGAGAGAGAGAGAGAGAGAGAGAGAAACGTCTTCTTTATGCAAAAATTCGTCAATTTGTATTTTTATTAGATTATGACGTTGTTAATAACTATAGGGTTTATCAACGATGGATGTTTCTTCATAAATGGGTGAGCGCTGACGACATCACGTACAAGTGATAGCGGCCATTAAAATATTTATACGAGCTATTATTTAACCATGCGTTGTCGAGTGCGGTTGAGCGTTTCGAATTTCGAAGAACTCCGTCGTAGAGAAATATTTTTTAAGGTCCTAATAATTACGCGTTGTATAATTTAAGCGAGAACATCCAGTGTTTTCATTTACGCTTAGCTCGTCGCGGTTCGTCCTTTTGGACACACAGAAAATTATTAGCTTCGGGTCTCGGGAAATTTTCATCCACCCCTGCAAGGAGCGGCGAACGCGAAGTGGAAGAGGGAGAGAGGGAGAGAGAGAGAGAGAGAGAGAGAAAGATCCATTTACGAAATGCTCATCGACCGTCGTGGGCTTTTTTTCGGATGTAGGGTGTATTTCGCTCTCCCCGTAACTGAAGCATCGGGGACGCTGGCGGGGGGCGGAAGGGCGCTTTTCGAGAACGTGCGGAGGAAGATTACTCTGATTCGTTTTGGCTTGCAGATTTTGCCTTTTTCAACCGCCCCATGCCCATCAGCGTCCTACCGGTGATTCGCTACGCGAAGGGTTGGAGGGGAGGGAGTCTCGAGGAACGGGAAGCGGGAACGGGAAAGCGTGCAGAAACGATTGCCGGCTTTGCGATAACAGCGAGTAAAATTCTTCGATCTCCCGGGGTGCGAACGCGCGCCGTACCGTTAAATGTAGTTGCAGTGCGCGTCGTATTGAAAAACTGAAAGAGAAGAGAGAGAGAGAGAGAGAGAGAAAGGCGATTAAATAAAAGAAAACAAAGTCTCTCTTTTACATTCGAAAATGTCTCTTATCGGGACGAAGCTTGCGTTCAACTGCAGCAACGTTGCTAATTACGTCAGCATTAAATTTGACAACGTTATGGTATATAGATCGCACCTGCCTGACGGAGCGCGAAGTTACAATGTAGGAATGTTTTAGACGTCGCTAAGAATGCATTGAGCCAGCTTGACGAACGCCGAGAGTGCCGAAACAACAACGCGACGACGGACGTCGCGCGCAGTCGGGCTGTCGTTGACGCCACGGAATTAATAATTGATCGGCGACGAGAGCTCACGCGGCAAATAGAGATAGACTCCGGCGTAATCAAGACGCGCGAATGTCATTCGTCACGATACGGGGTGCGATAAGGCCATTGTCGAGTCTGCGGTTATCGCCTTCCCGAGCGAGCGAGGGCCGCGCGCGCACAGCCGTAAATCATGGTGTTTGCATAAAATATTAATAAGTGACACGAGTCAATCCGGGATTAGACACAAGGGAGGGAGGTTACGAGGGAGGAGGGGACACGCGGGTCTACGCGATATTCGCGCGCCACTTTATCTATCTCTATTTTATTTTGTTTGCGTTGGCTTTTCCCACGAAGGGTCGAGCCGGCCGATCGACCGATCGACCGACCGCTCTGTCGTTTTCTCCCCGCCATTCTCGCGAGATACTCTTCGACAAATAGTAATAATGCGAATTGACACGTGACGCCGTTGTCGCGACAACGGCAAACAACTCCGCGCTCGAGGGGGATGATCGAGTCGAGTCGCGCTGTTGAGAGACGCGCGCTGTGGCTTCGTTCTCGCTCGTTCTCGAAATTACTAGATCGATGGCAGATCGCGGGAATTCTCCGCGAGATTCATCGATATGTACGGTCGAATGGATCTAGAATTGATTCGAAAGCTGCCTTGAAGCGAGCCACAGTAGCGGCGACGAGCGTCGCCACGAAGGAGACGAAGGAGAGAACCCTCGCTGGCGATACCCGTAAACGAGCGGCGTTCCCGATCGGGAAACAGAGAGAGAGAGAGGGAGAGAGAGAGAGAGAGAGAGAGAGAGAGAGAGAGAGAGAGAGAGAGAGAGAGAGAGAGAAAGGAGAGCCAGCAGAGAGCCGGCTTTCGCGATGACGTGTGTAGGATAATTGCGAACGGCTGTATCAGTGACCCACACTCCGTTCGACACGTGTCGCCTCGTGCTCGCTGCTCTTATCTGGCGACTGCTTTACAGCGCGTCGGAGAAACTCTCGCGGCGTGCGCTGCGCTTCCATTACTCGTAATAATATATTCCTATATAAGTTACCGTACAGGTCTTTCTCTCCTCCTCCCTCTCCTTCGCCTCTTCCTTCTCTTCTGGCCCTGCTGGCCCGTTCTCCCCGATGGCGGATAAAGAGATCGGGGTGTGCGGCTGCGAGAAAGACAGAGAGAGAGAGAGAGAGAGAGAGAGAGAGAGAGAAAGAGAGCGAGCTCGGGCGCGAGAGCGTGCTGCGGCACACGCGTTTGTCAATGTTTGCCGGTGTCGACACCCACCTACTTATGCAAATCATTTAATTTAACCCCTCCATACCGAGCGCCCGCGAGCGCGTATCCCGAGAGAGATCGTATCTCGAAACCTATTCGTATTCATTGCCTCGACGGTGGGGAACGTCGCTCGACGACCCACAGCAGCCATACGATCGCGTTTCTCTTGTCCCGATGCTACCGCCGACCATGTTTATATCGACGTAAAGTCTCCTTCCGCCGCTCTCCTGCGCGCCGCGTGCGTTACGCGGGTCGTTGCATCCGAAGAAATATCCGCGGGAATTGATGTACCTCCGATTCGCGAATCGCCGCCGCGATACGTCCGTAAACGCGTGCGGCTTTACGACCGCGTGCTCTCCGCACCGCGGAGCTTTTTACAAGCGACACGCTGCGCCTCGTCTACGACGTTCAAGCGCGAGACATGTGTTCAGCCCGTGTACATCCGAGTTGAAGCTGGTCATTCTGGGCATTTCCCTCCAAGACAAGCGAGCACTGCCGAAGCGTAAAACGGGCCGTAACAGCATTTCCCTAAACCTTGCTCTTTCTCCAGGAATACAGAGCGTTTCGCAGCCAACGAGTCTTACTTTTCATCTTTCTCTATTTCAAAAGCCGGGAATTAAAGTCGGGAAACGAATGAAGAGTCAACTTGGCAAAAATCGAAATCCTGATACAAAAATCATAATTATGATGACTATTTATCAAGGGAGTAACCTTTTAGTCAATAATAAATGTATACGACAGCGCGAGGCCGGAAGTGAAAAAGTAGCGACGATTAGGGATGCAACGATTTCTCAAAATATCGATAACAATATTATCGTCATTCGGAAACATCGATAATTTCGAAAAATATTGATATTTATATAAAAAAATGTATGCATATATAAAGGGTATGCACGAAAAATTTGAAAAGTTTTTAGGAATTAAAAAAATTTTGATCTTCATATAATTTATTGTCGTATTCTTATTAGAAAATATATAATGAATCGCAGTCGTTTGCCGGAGATCACCATCCATATATGAAGCAGGAGATCTATCGCGGTTCAACGATTGAGGTGGAAATGATAAAAGTGAGCAAATTTACTAGACATCGAGCAGTTACATAATATATATTCTAGTGAATTCACTCACTTTTGTAATTTTCATCTCGGTCGTAGAATCGTAATAGGTCGCCAGAACTATAACTGAGAAATACGAAAATCAGTAAAATTCACATCGATATGTCGATTTTATCGGAGACAAAAAAAATATCGATAAATATTCGATATTTGTGATAACTCTCGATGTATCGATATTTCGATATTATCGATTTATCGTTGCATCCCTAGCGGCGATTAGCCGCTCGCGTTGCTCGCTTTCTCGAGGTATTCGTTAAGGAATATGCCCGGGACCAGGCAGGATAGGGGAAGAGCGCGAAAGCGCTCGGTTAGTTAGTTATATCGAATAAATGCGGTGGTGATTGAACGTGCGGCGAGAGCGATACGATTTCATTACCGCGGCGAGTCGAAATCGGGAGTTAGCGATTACGATTGGCCGGCGATCGTGTTCGGCGCGCCCAACGGCCGCTCGTGAACATCGCGGAATGACGTATCGGTCGTGCGGTCGTTTTAACCGTTTTAACGGCCGGGCGGAAAACGAGTGTCGGCAGCCACGCCGAAAGCCGTGTGTACACACACTCGTGACCGAGGCCGGACGGATGCTGCAAACGATATGATATCGATTCCAATTCGAGTCTGCTCTGAATCGAGCGCCGCGTCCCAAACAGTGAGAGAGAGAGAGAGAGAGAGAGGGAGGGAGAGGCGGGAAGGGGTGCTATACGGGCGGGACACTGCTGAATTAGTAGCATTGTTAATGCAGTAATCGAGTGCTTCATCGTTGGATGATTCCGGCGGACGCGCGCGCGGGGTGAAGAGACGCCACTGCCACTCCGGATGATGAGAGAGAAATTACATTTGTGTGTGTGTGTGTGTGGGTGGGGGGCATGTGTACATGTGAGCACGTGGCTACTCGTGCGACACAACGTGTTGTCGTTCGGCCGACGACATTGTATATCGCGATGCCGAATGGCAAAAATTTGCTCGCGTATCTGATAATCGTCGCGTCGATGGAAATTCCCGACGGGTGTCGGGCGCGAGCGCGGGTTGAATTTTTCTGTGCGAACACGCCGACGATGCGTGAAGATTTCAATCGGAGCTAATTTCGATGTGCGCGCGTAAACAGAGAGAGAAAGAGCTTTCGACGACTGAATCGGTCCCGCAAGTCCCGGATGGAACATCGTATTGATGTTCAGACGGAAAGGAGTGGCGAATGAAAGCCTCATCTCGCAGTTATCAGTGCGCGATATGTTATAGTAAACGAAATTAAGATACATTTGACGCTTTTCTTATATTACATTATCATCTCCGTTCTTCTCGAGTCGCTAAGGCGACTTTGATTCTTCGGGCGTTAAGTTGGCGTTGTTATTTCGGCTCGTCGTCGGTAATTTCCATTCGCCTGAATCGAATAATCTTTTTTTATTACGTGACCAATCAGCGGGATCCTGTTTTCTCGTTTCGAGTACGTCGAAGATCTGCGCGCACTATATAAAAATTTCGGCCGGACATGGGAAGTTAACCGCGACGAGGCGCCACCGCAGGTGTAGTAGCGCTTTATCCTCAACGCTCTGTAAAAATTCCCGCGCTCTAATGGTTGTACATATTCATAATTCGCGTTAGTTCAGAGAACGAAATAGAGAAGCGGGAGAGATAGATAGATAGAGAGAGAGAGAGAGAGAGAGAGAGAGAGAGAGAGAGGGAGGAAGAGAGCGTCGCACGTAAACGCTCGCGCGCGTGTATTCATGTAGACGACGCGCGCCACTCGCCGTTTGTCGCCGCAGCCGACGTTCATTTGTTTTTTCCACAACAAAATGAAAAAGAGCGCCAACGATGCGCGCATTGGCGTGACTCGTGCCGACGACGAATGGAAGCGATTATAAAAACCAGCAGCGCGATTTTTCGCCTCTGGCAACAAAAATAAAAAAAAACGGAAAAAGGCAGGTGAGAGGGAAGAGAGGAGAAGAAATCATTTAACAGCGCGCGAATTAGAGCGTAAAAGTGAAGTGAGCGTGCTCGCTCGCAGCGTCGTCGGCGGAGAACGCGGTCGAGTTTGGTCCGCATTCCCTTCGATCGAATTTCTCGCGCGATAACCCCCTTCTCGGTTAGCGAGGCGCGACCGTTGAGGCCGATAACGTTCGCGGGCGAACCGCTAACGAAGCAACGGCGTTAGAAGGTAGTCGCGCGACCGCGTCGATTGTCGTGCGATCGACGCGGCGCGGCGCGGCGGCGGAATTCTCCGGCTGGATCCTCCCTCTCGAAGATGATTTCCCAACACGCCGGAATATGCCAACTGCAGTATACGGAGAGAGAGAGCGAAATGTATAAACGGCCGCTCGTGTATTCATGTACTCGACGTGTACCCGCCGTTTGTCGTCACGGCCGACGTTCATTCGTTTTTCCGGCCGAATGAAAAAGCCAGGCGGTGCAGCACATAGCTCTGCGATCCTGCAGTGCACACCCGCACACGTACAGCGGTCTCTACATATATGTACATGTATACACACACACACACACCGACGTCGACACCGAGGCGTCCACGTCCGCGGTGGGTGGCGGCGACGCGACGCCCGGCGTCGCGTTCACGCGCGGGCGAGCGAGCGAGCGAGCGAGCGAGCGAGCGCGTCTAGCCCGTTTGTCAAAACTCTTTATTGCCGTCCTCCGGGCGCTGTATTCAAAGCGAGGACTCGAATGTACACCGGTCGGAAAAGTGCACCGCTTCAGTTTTATACATATACTATAACGCGCGCGGTTTGAGTTTTATGATTACCCGCGGAGCGCGCGCGCGTAAGGGTGGAAATATGCGACAGGACACGTCGACACGTCCATGTTTTGTCGTGACCCCTCACCACCACACACTATCGTCGCCTACGCTTCCTCCTCCTCCTCCTCCTCGTCCTCGTCCTCGTCCGTCTCCTCCACCCGGACCCATCTCCGACTCTTCGAACAGCGACAGCCGGTTCGTCAGTCCCCGAAGAGGTCTGCGTCAAAAGCGGCGCCCGTGCGAGGCTTTATGGTTTTTTTTTTTTTTTTATTTTTGTTTCGCGGACGCGCGTGTGTTTTATTTATTATTTTTTTTGTTTTGTTTTTCAGTCCGCGTCTCCCGGATTCTGTGTCCACTTTTCGGCGGGGGAGGGAAAACACGGGGGAAGAGCGCGCGCTGCTCGGCGGGAGAAGGATGATTTAGGACTCGTCGTTAACCCGCCGGCGATGATATTTAATTATTGGACGTGAACGCGCGCGATAGAGTAATCGCCGAATCTCCATCTTTCACCTCGTGTTATTCATTAACATTGATGTCGCTTTTTGCCTCGAATGGTCGCACGATGCACCGTCGCGGTGCGCGTATGTGTGTGTAACTATATATACTCATGTATAAATGCGCAGCTTTTTCTCCCCCTCTTTCTCTCTCTCTCTCTCTCTCGCTCTCTCTCTCTCTCTCTCTCTCTCTCTCTCTCTCTCTCTCGTGCGTGTTCATGAATAAAAGCGCAACTACGCGGTGGGATAAAGTACGCGGCATTAGCGGAATAAAATGCGGCCGTAATACCGACTGTGTTTAACATACTCGTCGGTACTCGACGCGTAAATTCGCTCCTATGATGATATTCGGTTGTACGAGTCGCTCGGGCGAATTCTCATTTTTTTTCAAGCGCGTCTCCGCTGCTGGCTGACGAGCGCGTCCGGTCGTAACTTTTCCGCGTTTCGACGAATCGCAGAATCGACATAGTATGACCCACCCTGAAAAAAAAAATCTTTCGCGATGGAATAATTTCGACATGTCCGGGATGTCGACTCGACGTTCGTTCCTGCGAATTCCACATAGTCGTTGCGTCGGCGGCGTCCATTAGGTTCTCAAGTCGGCGCAGTTGCCCAGGTAATACGGGCAGGAGAAAAAATATTATTGCATTACAATAAAGCGAGAGTCGTACGGGACTGTTATCGTGCAGCAATAAAATGGCTCCTTTGTCCTCTTCCTTGCGCGGTTACACCGCCGACTTTTGTCACGAGAAGGAGGAGGATCGTTCTTCCCGCCCGCCTCTTACGCGCTCCCGCGCGTGTTTGTGTACATAATACATATGTATATATTGAAAGGATTTGGACAAGAACTCGTCCGTGTCCTTTCAGCGAAAGGGGAACGTCGGGATTCTGAATAGAGCAGCGGGGAAGAGTGAATCGACGCCTTCGAAGTCGCTGAGCGTGACGTGTCTTCGAGTGTAAAACGACCGCGCGGCGGCAGCTTTCTGCCGCCGATATTTAGAGGCTTGCGGAAGTTGGCGAAACTTTTGGTTATACCATTCCATTCATCAGTGGTACTTTCCGTTAAATAGACGCTGAAAAATTATCCATCGTCATTCCGCGACCTTTTCAGGGTAATTGTTTGATTTTACGTCGGTGAAGTAACTCGTTTCCGAGCCAAAGAAATCGCGAATGACCCAATTATTTTCGCAATTCTTAAATCTTAATACAATACAACATGAGCAATTTATGGTCGCGAGGGCGATCGTCGGTTGAAAGCTCGATGATTCATGTTTTCGTGTTCGTTTCAATCCCTCTCGGTTTTTTTTACTCGATATTTGGTAGCGTAGCTTGTACCTTCTCGCGCGTCTAACAAACGTGTCCGATGCGAAGGAAATGAATCTCCAATTTGTACGCGATTCATCCCCCGATTCTGTTTGCTCGTCGCAACCGTACCCCCGCGTGTACCCCTCGGTGCCCCACAAGGGCACCGTACGGGGGTGTCGTTAATTTTGAAGCGGGATATCGCACGCGCGCGCGAGAGAGAGAGAGAGAGAGAGAGAGAGAAAGAGAGAGAATTTGAAGTCGCTGAAAGTACGAAAGAACAATCGGCGGACGAACGAACGGTCCCTGGCGGCGGACAACGCCGGCTGGGCTCGGATTGTGTAACGCTTGTTACGACACTCGCGTAACGCGCTGCAACAGCGAAAGTGCATGGCGAACCGGGCAAGAACGCTTTAGCCGGGTGAATACACGATGTGCATTCTCTGCCGCGCAGGGGTCGACGTACAATGGGCATGAAATCCGAAAAAGGGGGAGACTGCGGATAATTGGCCGGGGCGTTTGCATAGCGTCAAATCGCGAGGTCAATCCGCTCGCATTGCGAACCTGGCCCCCCTCCTCCCTCCCGCCCCTTCGCTTTTTCCTCGTCCACACGTATGTATACACACACACACACACACACACACACGCATATATATATATATACATATATATATATATATAACACACATACACGACACCGATGTGTCGGTCACCCTCTTGCCCTCGCTCTTCAGCGATTCCATCGACGAAGGGGATGAAAATCGAGGTCCAGCCGGGAATATGGATGACGCGGTCATTCGCTGGCGTCTCTCTGCATCGCTGCGCGATTGTACACATGCTTTTGTGCACGTTCGCATCGGCAAAAAGTCATTTTTTCCTTCGGCAAAAAAGGCTCCACGAGCGCGGGTGGAGGGGGGGGGGTGCTCGGTTGGTCATTGTTGGATTTTATTGGAACGTATATCGGAATTTATCTATCTGGCTCGCGACTGTCTCGCGACGCGACCGACGGCAAACGGGATTCCGATCGCGATCGCGAGTGGACTCGTCGCGCGAATGATTGCGCACGTCTTGGCGAAACGCACTCGGAACGATGCACATTGCCTTGCGGCGCGATCGGTCCTCCAAAACCGCCGCGCACCAGCGCGCAAACGAGTTTGCGCCTCGCGCAGCGGCGGACGCTTGCGGTGTGCGTGCGTGGCGCATTATTTATGAGATTACCGGAGATTATGGGAAACGTGATTCCGATACCAAGTGGCTCGTTCCCAAGACCGATTACCACGTCTCGCGTAACGCGCACGTACTCCTCCCTCCCTGCCGATAGTTCGTCTCGCTGGATACGTCTCTGCCAATTTAACACCGAATTTTCCCAGTGGAAAGTCAACGGCAGGTTAAAGTTCATTTTTCATTCAGGCGAAAAACTCTCCAATCATCTACGACACCAATCATATTGTAAAAAAGAAAACGACCACATTAAAAAATCAACATCCTTGCTCGGCTTCTATCGGCCAAATTAATTCTTAGTGGTGCAACCGTATTTAATATCTGCTGCTTTGCTCGTTTATCTTGACTGCAATGATTTCATCGTTCACGATGATTATACCGTCACGTGTGAAACGCTCCTTGTTAGTGAAAGGTTTGGATAAATCTCAGGACTCGTTTGGGAAGTATAATAACGCCATTCTCCGGCGCGTTTAATTGCTCGCTTCGTCGTGACGCGCTCCATTCTCACACGAGACTCCGTTTTTCACAGAGACGAAAGAGGGAGAGAGGGCATCTCTCATTTTTACGCGTCCCCAGCTATACTTTATTCCTCGTGTCACGCGGGCTCGTTCTCTCGTCTATCACGCGTGTCTATTATGCGTCCATAGAACCGCGAGAAAGATACACACGAGGCCCCCGGGCTAATCTGGCGTGCTCTTAGGGTGGATTCGCCGTGGTACCGCCACTCGAATAAATAAATCAACTCGTAAGCAGCCACCATTAGGGTCCTGCGGCGTGTACGTGAGTCTCACACCCTGCGCGAGAGCGCCTCCCCCTCCCTCTCCTCGGCCGCTCGCCGGCTCTGCCTCTTTTTGAATATCTCGAGTCTTTCCGCTCGTAACTTTCGCACGCGCAGCCGGCTTAATGTTATTCGTTTACGCGCTCGTAAAAACGACCGGTTCGCGGGGGGAGGCACGCATTTTTACGTCTCGCGTTCGCGCGACATGTATACGCGCGCGAGCGCGCGCTGAATCGCGACGTAACAGATAGCATTGGTACACGCGAAACAATGTCAAAGGGAATTATATAACCGACGCGCACAATAAAATAGTATCACGGTTCTATCTGTGTAGTAACACGCGTCGAACGAAGGTTCCCGTCGAAAATATAGATACCGGGAAAATATAAATGCCGGGAGAGCGCGCGGCGGCGGCTTCCACAGATCGTCGTCATTCGGCCATTTCGGCGCGGCGCGGAGCGGAATAACGGACGCGCATTATCGGATTCTCGCGGAACGATATCAACGCGAGCGCGAGCGAGGCGACGCGGCGACGGTGGACGGTTTTTCCATTTTAAGAGAAAAATCCTGTAGAGTCATACGCGCGCGCACGCGGAGGAATATCCTTTTCTTCTGGAAGGGAAGATTTTGGGACGGTTCAAGCAGAATAATCCCCGTCACCGTGCCGTCTAGCGTCGTCGACAAGGGTGGAAAAAGTGGATAACCCTGCTGGAAGCCGCTCGGCTAAGATGATGAATCTAGCGCGGAAGCACTTATGACGTACGACTCGGAAAAGCTTGGTAGGGTGACTCGTCGCACCCTGCAGCTTTGTTTTCCGCATCAGTGGCATCGCTCCCGCTTGGATTACCTGGGGTGATCAGCTATGAAATTAACTCGCTCTCCCTCACGCGCCCGCGCGCTCTATATCACCTCCTTTGGCTCCTCCTCGTTTTCTCTCTCTCTCTCTCTCTCTCTCTCTCTCTCTCTCTCTCTCTCTCTCTCTCTCTCTCTCTCTCTCTTCCCCTCTCTCTTTCTCGTTTTCTCTCCCGCACGTCGACCGCGAAGGGAACCGTCGAAATTTCCGCGCGCTGTACAACCGAAAGAATAATAATCATGCATTGGCTAGCATTCATTTTGGAAAAATGTAATTTGGAAAACGTGAATGTTTTATTAACCATCAAGAATCTCGCTATATCACATGATCTTACACTGAGAGAGGAACGGAAAATTTAATATCACTGCCAAGTCGCAATCACTACCGTTGTTGACATTACATCTTCTTGTTCTCCTAAGAAAAAATAGCGGCGATGTGCTTGCGCAAACTTGCGCTCGGCAACACCGTGATGACCCTTGCTACAAGAATGAGTCTCCTGGCTATAATAATTATTTCGTCGTGCAATTATATATAGTCACGAAAGAGCCCAGGCGCTCTCCTTCCCTCCAGGTGCACTGTAAATTCAATCGACTCGATTACCCAAATCTTACCGCGCTGTACACCTGAATACCCAATCTATGGAGGCGCTCGCGCTTTCGTTATCCCGGCTATTTCGTGTTCCGATCGCGTCGGGTTATTTTTAACGACGCTTTATCATCGCGCAGCGGCAGCAACAGCATTGTAGCCTTTAAGCAAACAACGTCATGAACGCAAGGAGTATTCTTACCGTCGAGTGCCGCTGAATGGACGCTTAATTTACCGAGCACGTTATGTGTGTGTGTGTGTGTGTGTGTGCGCGCGCGCGCACGTACATGAAGAGAGTAACCCGTAGTTAGACGGAAAGTCCATGGCTCGATCGGATCGGTCGTGGATCATCCTCTCGTTCTTTCTCTCTCTCTCTCTCTCTCTTTCTCTCTCTCCCTCTCCCCCTTTCTATGGCCGATATAGAAAAAGGTCGCGTCATGGTCGTCTTCGGGGCGAAAGAGCCTCCTCGATCATCCGGCACGTCGGCTGTATAAATATCTTCTTTCTGCCTATAATAGATACTCGTAATTACGGCGCTTTCGAGCAGGAACACGTCCGTCCGGCACTTCTGCGAGAACGATACGGCACAAACAACGACGACGATGACGATGACGACAACGATATCTGTTCTTTTCATATAATTGCTTTTTCGTTTTTAGTACTTTCGTAATAACATTTCATTTTGCAATGGTTTTGTCCGTTGTACATTGAAAGTTGAAATTTGTATTTGACCGTTAATATATTTTATACTAAAGAGCGATACCTATTAATCATTAATAAATAATAATAATAATAATAATAATAAAGCTTGGGATGGGTGACGGAATATGGCAGGGAGGGGGTTAGAATTGAGTTAGCCAGCGGCTGTTTTGCCACCGACGATCTCTCTCCTCGTGGAGTCGCGGTCGCGTTACTCGATGAGATCCGCGGATCAGAGTCTCCGGCACGTTCGCGCGCCGGCAAAAAACGGAGGGCGGCGAGAAAGGTGGTTATAATGATCCGTTTTGAAAAAACTCGCGATGCGCTGGAAAATTATACTCTCTCCCGGCATCTGCTCGGTTATCCTCCCCTTTTTAATAAGCCGCCGGGCGTGAGAGGATGCGTCGTCGTCGTCGTCGTCGTCGTCGTCGTCGTCGTCGTCACCGCAACGATCGGATTTATTATAAACGCTCATACGCGAAGTCATGCGCGAAGCGGCGATATTACATTTTTGCCTCAGAATAATTATTATTATTTTTTTGTCAACGTGGACAGTGCGCGGAGCAGGGTAAAAACCGTAATTCCTCCGATGAAGAGACGATCCGCTCGTGTTAGAAGTTTCCGCTTCCTCTTTACATCTCGTTTTCGGCATTTCCTCGTGTCTAGTCTCTATCGCACGTACACAAATGATATATTCCAGCCGGTTGTGTTCGAGCGAGTTTATTCGGCGAGAAGAGAGCCGCGAGAAATCCGTCGTATATACTCGCGCAGCTGCCTCCCCGAGTCCGTATTATGCGAACACCATCTGCATCTTTTTCGTGCGAATGCATGAATGCCGGATACACGTCACACACGGTGGCTACGTGCCGCCGACGTCAAAAGTTTTCGACGGAGCGCCTCCGCTCACGGCTCGGAACACGCTCGGCGAGCGTCGTTTCGACGAGATCGTCGAGCAATTTGGAAAACTTCTTTAGAATCTCTTCTCGCCACCACCGTCGTAGAAGAGAGAGAGAGAGAGAGGGGGGAGGGAGGGGGGGGCAATTGCGCGAACTTTTTGATGCGGACGCTTTCGAAAGCCAATCTTGCGGCTTCGGGAAACCGCCAACTTCCAAACTGCTACTTTTTTAAGATCTCAGCCCTCTCTCCCGCTGCGCGCGCTATCCGTCTTACTTGTAATATAAACTTCCAAGAGAGATCGTCCTCTCTCTCTCTCTCTCTCACTTTTATCGGTCCATTTCGTCGAGGTGAGTACGCCGCCTTTATTAATTCTCAGCGGTCGATCTTACAGCGTGCAATTCGGGAAAAAAGTAATTCCATCGACCTGACCAATACGATCCGATTGTGTATACTTTGTGTATAACACGTTGCCTCCCTCGCTCTCTCTACCTATCTTACCTTGCGTTATCCGCTTAAACGCGAGGCCACCCCTTCCTCGACAGCGCTCAGCGGTGTTCGAGGAGCTTTATTTCGGCGCATTTGCTTAAGTTACGTATAACTCGCTTGATGGCACTTACCCAAACTGAACGCATAGTTCTTGCTCGTTTTCCGCGCTAGGCTGCAAATGGCTCGACGACGTAGAATTGAGGTGGGGTGAGAGGCAGCGACACACACAGAGAGAGAGAGAGAGAGAGAGAGAGAGGGGTTACTTACGACGCTACGCAGGTAAGTAGCGTTGTAAGTGGTTGTAGACAACCGGGCCCAGGCGTCATAAGCAGCAGCCGCTGCCTAATGAAACTACAAATCTCCTCGCCCTTTAGGCACCACCTGTTCTTAGGAGCGAGAGAGAGAAGACCCGTCGCACCCCCGCCGCCTCCTTCTCCTCCTCGTCTCCTCCTGGCATACGACACACCGCTTGTATGTGACACATGCGTTGCTTATGAGATTCAAGATTATTGCTCCTCCGCCTCTCGCCCCTCCCCTCTTTCCACCCTGCCAACCCAATGTGCCCTGCCAGTCCGCCGACGTGCTGCTGATATCTTCGGAAGCGCTTCGCGACGCGACACGAGTCGAGTAATTGCGCGCGATTAATGTTCGCGCGTCTAATTAACACGCGGAATTTTAGACGAAGGATTAAGCACACCGCTACGGGCCTGTTATACACGAGACGCGATACACTTTCGTCGTCGTGGTGGAGGATCGGTCGAGCGTCCGCTGCTAGCGACGCGTATTAATCCGCGATTAATCGGAGAACGTGTCAGCAGGCGGGGAACCGGCGGCACGCCGCTTTCGTCCGTCTCTGTCTGCTTTGGACGTGATAAAAGGTAAACGAAGGAAGAGAGCAGCGTCGCTCTCGAAGATGTATATGATTTTTACACGCGGTATATTCGAGCGCGTGCAAGCCCGCTTGATTCCGCGCTAAAAGTGGAGACGCGTCGCGTTTTTTGGAAATAATCCCCTCAATTATTCGCGCGCGTCCTCGCGAATTCCGACACGTCGATTCTCTCTCACTCTCTCTCTCTCTCACTCTCTCTCTCTCTCTCTCTCTCTCTCCCTATTTTTCCATCGAATCTTGCTCGTTCACACGTTCGTTCTCTCCGCTGAAAAGAGTATGAAGGCGCGCATAACGTACATACATTCATACATGCACGCGCTTATATACACACATATATACGCATACATACATTCATATATATATATATATGTGTGTGTGTATATATAATGGAAATCGGTTCGGCAGCGATTTTATATAGAGTCCGCGCGCGCGGGCTTTCTATCGGGCAGCGCCGTTGGCGCGCTCCAGTCGTTGTAAAACAATTATACGGTGTCGTCGGGCGCGCAATCGATATTTCATCAATTCCATTGTCATTGCCGGGCAATCCCGCGTGTCATGATTATTGTTTGCAGGCCGCGTGTACAATGAAAGCACCCGGCTATTGCCGCCGCTAGTACGGAAGAGCGTACAGGGGCTGTGGACACGGGCAAGGGGGGAGGGGTCTGATAAACTGCACCCATTATCAACCGACGATTTCGTACTTTTCACAAACACGTTCGTTCCGCGTTCGTTGCGCCTATTCATCCCCCTTTCTCTATCGTCGTCTCTTTTTCGCTCCCGTCCCCGCCCTCCCGCCCTCTCTCGCTCTCTCTCTCTCTCTCTCTCACTCTCTCTCTGTCTCTCACGCACATACATACACATACACATTCTCTCTCTCTTTCTCTTTTCTGTTTTCTGGTCTCCTCATTCGATCTTTGTCTAGCCCTCGCTAGTTCGTCTATAAACGCATCTCAGTCGCTCTCGTGCTCTCGTCCCTCTCTCGCGCTCAAGCGCGGACACATTGATGTTTCATCGGACGGTTCCACCTATCCATAAATAAATGCGCTTGTTACCTACACACGGCGGATCCACGTAAAACGAATATCTACATGCTCGACATTAATACGCATTAACAACGGGACGCGAGGGCGTTGATGCACCGTCGGAAATCACGATCCGAGCTTGTTAATTCGTCGGACGTGTCACAGGCAGCGGCGTGTCGGGACGCATCGGACGATAATAATAAAAATCACGTCGCGCCGTTTCTCCCTCTTTATTTCTGTTGCTCTTTTCTCGAGGAGTTTACGTCTCTTTTTTTCTTTTTCTCTGCTTCTTCAACGGGGAACGTTTTCGCGCACTGCGCTTCGCGGGGCTCTCCTCGCGCACGGGACAACGATGTAGCAGGGAGGCGGAGGGAGGTAGGAGGAAAGTCGATGGCTCGTAAAATGATTAATTGGATGAGCCCTGGAACGATGGTCCGTTCCGGTATGTAGGTCCTGTGTTTGCCGTTGGAGGCACTAAAGGCTGTTTGCGCCGTTTCGCCGTTGCTCGAACGGAAACGAGCCGTCGTCGCCGCGCGCGTGGTCGTCGAATGACGACGTCCCGAGCTTTTTAAGACGCTTAATTCAATCATCATTTCCGCGCCGACAACGCGCGCGCCTGGCGTCCGGCCGAACACACGTCGTAAAAACGTTAACGCGATTGTTATCTTCCTTGGTCGTTTCGCGCTCGGGATGACTCATAATATCGAGAGTTCGAGATGCAGCGGGAATTACCACGTGCTCGTGCGCGCACAAGAGAGAGAGAGAGAGAGAGAGAGAGAGAGAGAGAGAGAGAGAGGAAACATTTTACCTCGTCCATCAGCGCGAGAAGGAGTTATCTCGCACTTCGTTAGGCGAGAAGTAGAGAGTGCGTGTGCGCGGCGCGACGCCGCCGATCTCCGCGAGTCGTTACTCGCACACGCTGAACGAGGAAAAATCGGCCGGGAGAGGAACCAACCGAGTCCCAAAGTTTCGCGCAGTTTGACTGCGCAGACCGAGGAAAGTCGAATAAAATCCTACAATGATGAGACTCGTCGGGGAAGTAATTTTTTACCATACTCGCGCGCGTGCGCGCGCCTGTGTGTTGATTTAGCTTCAAACCAATTATTATACAAACATCATATCGTCGGGGAACGTTTGAATATCGTGAATTAATAGCCACGACTCGGATCTTATCTCACTCGGGGGGAGACACTCGGTTGTCAATCGTTTGTATTTTCATGTAGATCTTAGATTATATCACGACGACGTCAACGTGGATGATCCTTCACGGATCGATCGAGTCAAATCCTGCGCGCGTATACGACGGCAAATAATTGATATCGCGAGTCGCGAGCAAACGCGAATAGTGCTGCACGACGAGGCGGGGTGGGGGGTGGGGGGAGTATGCCGATTCAGCGCCGTGTACTCGCGCGGCATTAAAGCCGTTGAATAATTCTCGCGGAACGAAGAGCGATGACGGGTAACGAAGATAAGAGGTGACGGGCCAGACAATCCGGTATTCCTACACTCGATTCCTCTTAGAGAGGGGCGATGAGACTTGATTTTCTGCACGACGCTTGAAATTCTCGCGGCTCTTTCTCTCTCTCTCTCTCTCTCTCTCTCTTCTTCTCTCCCTCCTCCCTCTCTCTTTCTCCTCTACATCTCGTCTCGGCGTCTCTTTCGGTAGTCGTGTCGAAGCGGAGCGGCGGCAGCCGCGACGCGCGCGCGGCATCAAATATTCAAGATTTTACCGATGGCGTCAGCCACGCCTGTCACACCTCGCGTTACACAGGTTCCCAGTCCCCCCGTCCTCCCCCCCAACTCTCCCCCCCAACTCTCCCCCCCAACTCTCCCCCCCCGCCTCGGTTCTGCCAGCCATTTAGCTGATTTAGCGACTGCGAGAGTGGAACACCCTCCACTTTTCCGGCTCTCGCCGTGTTCCGCGTGCCGTGACACGCGAATCGAATTTGTCAAAGACGCCGTTTTCCCGTTTTCCGTCGTCGCCGCCGCCGCGCCGCCTTCGCGGCCCACCGCTACTTTCTTTTCGCCCCCGTCACACCGCTTTGCCCCAGTTCGTCTCTCCGCTGTCGCGATCCGGCTGCACGGCGACGAACCCGAAGAATAAGACAGCTGTCGGCGAGGCAACGATTCACCGAATTTCATTGAATGTCCGTTCTCTTTTTTCCCTCCGCGAAAAGCGGGACGTTCGATATCGTGAAAGCCGAAATGACGGAAGGAGCGGGGCGAGAGGGGAGAGAGGGAGGCGACAATCTCGCGGTCGTGAAAGAGCGCCTTTCAAGAGCGACGGAGAGAACCGCAGCGGATGATTTTATTAGTCGCGATGATTACACGTCCATTAATCTACCGTCCGCGATCGAGTAGCGAAATAACGAGAAGCGGCGCGCTCGAAGCGGAGATACGGATAAGTCGCTCGCCTCGGATAAAGGCAGTGATCGAGGTGTTTCTTCGCGAAGCGGAAACGCGTCGAGATCGACGGATCTCCTCTCGCGATCTCGCGCGATAACGAGGACGCGCCTCGTTAGGCTCTCGGCTCTCTCTATCTCTCTCTCTCTCTCTCTCTCTCTCTCTCTCTCTCTCTCTCTCTCTCTCTCTCTCTCTCTCTCTCTCTCTCTCTCTCTCTCTCTCTCTCTTTCTCGTCTCTCGCCGGGGACGGCTCGACGAGCGAGAGCGAGATTAACGCCACCTCGTCGGATTGGCGCGTTCGATATAATCGGATGAGTATCGCTCGATACGCAATCTGACGAGTGGCGTGGAAACGCCCTTCACGCGTGAGCGATCCTTCTCACCGAGGACGCGATCAGCGAGTAATATACGTGTATATTTATGTGCATCCGCACTCACTCACTCACTCACTCCGCTCCGCTCCAGGAACGAGCTCTAAACGACGAGTAATTCGGGAAGACTGTCGGGTGACCGGCCGCCACCCCCCCACGAACGCGAGATGCCTCTCGCTAGCGAGAGGAGAGCATTATATACGCAAGGGTTTCGTACACATAAAAGGGGGCCGAGTGGTCCTGATCCGGGGACTACGTAAGTAATATAAGGGCTCCCCGCGACCCTTCCGCGCACAAGGGTTGTATTCTAAGAGGGCATGAATTTGGCGAGTGCGCCCTTCTCTCCTCGCCGCCCCCCGCGCGTCTCTTCCTTCGCTAAGTCGATTCGAGAGAGCGGAGTTGAATTACATTGCATAAGTAACGTCATGAACCCCACGACCCTCGACTGTAAACTGTGCTTATTTGGCCTGCTATGAAGCACAGCACGCGGGCCTGCCGCGGCCTGCCGAGAATAAGCGAAGGACCGTTTGTCGGCTCGCTCGTTTGTCGGTGATGGTAGCCGCGGAACCGAACCCCGGGAAATTGCCTCTCCGGAACGTCCGCAAGAACGCTACGAACGCGTAGAAGGTGTAAAAGTTGTCGGTGTGCCACCACCTGATCTTGTCGCAGAAGGACATTGCGAGATGCATCGAGCACGCACCGGGTGGAAAAGAGATATCCTACATTTATAGGCACCTCCGACTCCGTTCAAAGCAACGTATGTCTACTCCTGATCCGGAAGATAATAGTAGCAATGCGCGCACACACACACACACACACACACACACAAATTTACCGTCAGCAACACTATTATAGTTGCGCGAAACACAGCTCCCTCGGCCGTAATTGTTTCATCATGCAGATGTCAAGCGGCGCTTTTCTCCCGGTGCAGCGAGCAGACCCGAAACGCCCGCGCCGCTTCTACGCGTGGATCAGCCGCTGATTCAGCGGTGAGATTCGGCATAAATTGTTAGAACAATGTAGCGCGAATTGAATGAAGGAGGTCGGTCCGGCGCGGCGATCGGTCGGTCGCTTTATCGAAAAGTTGGTAGGAGTGAGAGAGGCGGTAGCGTGTAAACACGTTCTTTAACAGATCGATTCACATGCCGTAGCCTTTGCGCGTACACCTACCTCCTGACAGCCAGACGGTCTTTCAGATACCTGGCCCGGCTGAGTGACAGCCGCCTTCTCCCCGACAAGCTAATACCAACCTACGTCTGTACGCATACCGTAAAGAACGAGGAGATGGCTGGTAGGGAGGGAGGGTAGGCGGGCGAGGGGGAGGAGGCCGGGGCCCCTTTCGCGTTTCGCAGCTTTCCGCCTTCGTTTTGCCGGCACCGACGTGTTAATCAAAATGTTAGACAAGCCACTTACACGAGCGTCGTGACGTTTCCATTTAGGCCGCGCGATATGTTTCAAGCTTTCTGCGCTGAGAAACGGATCCCGTGAGCGACGGCACCGCGGCGTTGTTGTAGCTCGCTGCTAATTAATAGTTACGGTAACAACGGCATGTCGCTTTATTGCCAGCCCGCATCAAGTTCTGACGTGGCGCGTATATTTCTTTTATTACGCTACGAGAGAGATCGCGCGCGCGCGATCTCTATATTGCGCTGATATAGTTGCAACTGGCCGTGAGCGGCAAGGTGATCGTTCGTAAAGAAAGTTTCGGCCCGTCCGGTATTATGATCCACGAAGCTGACGCGAAAAACGAGCACGGCCGCGGGTAATCATACGTCTCCTCCGCGAAATGCGAGAGCCCGCGTCTCGCAGACACGGCAGGTCGCGAGGAAGAAGCACGCGCGGTCAGCCGGCGCATATTAGGCAGATTATAGGAAGCGCGGGGGACGCTGACTCTGAAGCGCGCCCGCGCGGGAAGGAGCCGTGAAGAGGTTGACGAAGCAAACGCCCCGGAGAGATATGCATCCCAGCGAACTTTGGTGCACAGACAGTAGCAAAACAACCGATCGTCCGTCTCCCTCCATCGACTCGACTCGACTCGCTTTGACGGTTGTTTGTGGAAGCGACAGAGAGTTGTTTCGGCTCAGACAAGCGCGCGAGAGGGGCAGGGAGGGGGCGAGGGGGAGGGGGAGAGCGAGCGAGCGAGCGAGCCTGGCGCGACGAGTGTTTGCCAAATGTTTGATCAAAACGTTTGTCGTTTCTTGTGGCGCAGGGGATCCGAAATTAAATGCGACGACCTGATTGCCAATATTCAAAATGCGAGGACGCGTCGGTGCGCTTCCGCCGAGCGGAATGAGCCGCCGTTGGAAATCTGCTGTCGCGTGCGTGCGATGAGTGCCGCCGATGATAAAATCACGAAAAACACACACACACACACACACATGTCGTTAATACACGACGGTCGTGGTAATTACCTGTCGTGTGCGCGAGCGTAGGTATTTTTAAGCGGACTAACTCTCCTCATTGCCCACGCTATCGCGCGCTCACACCGAGAGGCAAAAATCATTTCGTCGCTGAGGGGCTGTTCTACGAGCGTATTTCTCCTTGGCGCATCCGGACGAGACGGTAATAATATTGGTACAATCGCGTTTTCGCGCTTTGTCGTAGCTCGTTCACGGACAAAGTCTCACCGTCTTCCGCGGCTTCTATTCATAGTCGATGAGCTTGTCAGCGGATAATGAAGACATCTCAGTGAGAGGACTTGTGCGTGCCTGCCTGCCTACCTGCGTACGTGCGTGCGTGCGTGCGTGCGTGCGTGCGTGCGTGCGTAGGTAGGTTTAACTCAGCGTCCTTAATGCCAGCCACGTTTCCCTCTTTACTACAACACCACAGAACGCTCGATCCCTCGCAATCAGATGTATGCATGGTACCTATACCGTTATTACTCGTGGCAGGCAGGCCACTGAAACGTTCAATTATCAACGCTGCCTGCATCACAGGCCATTGTGGGGGCCTTATTCGATTCGTGCGCTGAAAACAGGCTGCCTCGAAAAGTTGCCCTGAATGAACGTCAAACGATGTTTCGAGTCATGAATGTCAGGTGTTCGCGTCACGCGGAGAGAAGTCCTCGTCGTTTTGTCTCCTCTCTCTCTCTCTCTCTCTCTCTCTCTCTCTCTCTCTCTCGCTCCTTTTTTTACACTCTCGCCAGGTCCCCACCCAGTCTCGCGTCTCCGGCATGACTGGGATTTACGGATGAACGTTCACCGGAGGGACCCACGCATGGGTCGCTAATCAGGTCCTTCGCCGAGCATCGACAGCAGCAGCTCCCTCTTCCTTTATGCCCACTGTGTATTTTGACGGGCCGAAAAATGACAGACCAATTATGCGGCAACGTGGCCGCGGATTCTGACGCCTGAATACGCCGCATACCTCTTACAATCATTATGCTCGAATCGAGCGGTGGTGTTGGCGGTCGGTGGTAGTTGGTGAGGGCCGGTCGACTGGTCGCGCTCTGAAGGCTAACGAGCGATAAATCGCGCGCGCTCGCGCGAGCCCTTCTTCGGAAGGCCGTGTCGTCGCGTAGACTGCCCGATAGAGAAACGGCCGGGCTGTAACGACATGAAAGGGACATCGTTGCTACTGTTAATAATAACGCCGAGGGAGATTAATTCGCGAACGTTAATAACATCATGCTGCGTTAAGCTCGACGAATCTCGTCGTTTAATTCGTGGCTCAATATATTATCGACCGCGAGAGCACTTTAGAGCGCACTCGAGAGTCGTATTAACAATCAAGTCGTGACGTGGAAAACTCGTTGCGAGTGGACTCTTTTAGGCACGTTCGTCGCGCGGCCTGCGAGTGTAATTTTTGAGCGAGAATTCTTTCACTTGTACATCATGATCGCGAGTGACAGTAAAGACCACCTGTGCTGCGTAATTCGATTGGATTTCGTCCAACATCTAAATTGAGATGTGAGCATCTGTCGCGTGAGACAAGTTTGAAGTAACGAACATTAATACGGGCTTAAACGCGTTTCTCTCAGGTGAGACGAGTTTCAAGTTACGGCTTAATACCAGCCCAAAATGTACGAATATAATGTTTATAATGACTTCACATTTGTCGTTGAATTAATTAGAATACGGTACACGGTAAAAATTATTTCGTTATCAGCCGGTCCGATCGGTGCCGGACATTTAGACTGTCGCGAGACGCAAATGTATATTTAATTTACTTCTCAAACTCGCCGAAAGATGTCGTGCGTCTTTCATTAGTCGTCGGATAGGCGCTGTTAGTTAATTAAGACGCTTCTTACGAACTGGATTCTCGCGATAGCGTTCGCTATCGACGCGCTCGTAACACAGGTGTTTAAGATGGCAGTAAACGGAACATGTAGCCGTCTCCGATGTGTTTCTGTTCCCTCTCTCTCTCTCTCTCTTTCTCTCTTTCTCTCTCTCTTCCCCCCCCCTCTCTCTCTCTCTCTCTCTCACACCAATCTACTCCATTCTCCTTCGCTCTGGCGCGCAGGTTCTCGGGAAAGTTAGGCGAATGAAAAAAGTTGGCGCAAACCCTCAAGAGAGCGCTGAGTAGTTAGCGGACTTCGGAATAATCTTCATTGAAAAAGTTTGTCTAAACCTTAGAACGCCGCCGCGGCTTGTATGCCCAACTCGATATGAAGAGCTACAGGGAATAAGATATTTTAGCTTAAAGTCGCGCGATAACGCGCCAACTCGAGTCAGCTGCAATTAAAGAGACTTAAGCTCCCCACCTAGTTAAAGGGAAATTAGTGAGAAGGTTTCTCCTTTTTTCCTCCCTCCCTCCCTCTACTTTTTCTTATTTGGTCTCTCCTCGCGTGGAATTCGAGTCCCCCCCCCGTTGTAAGCGAATCATCCTCGCGAGTTTCTCTCAAAGTCCCACAATTGTAACGTGAAACGCAGAATTCGCGACTTCTTCTCTCGCCTACATAATCCCCGTAGTCGAGTTTGGAAAAGACTCGTTTCGGAAGGGTTGATATTTCCTCGGTTAAATTCAGGCCTGTCGTTTCGGTTGAGGCGCGAGCAAAGTGCACGCGCTTGCCGTAGTCTCACGGAAGGAGAGGGAGAGGGAGAGAGAGAGAGAGAGAGAGAGAGAGAGAGAGAGAGAGAGAGAGAGAGAGAGAGAGAGAGAGAGAGAGATGGAGAGAGTGAGCGAGAGAGTCGTCTCCTCTCTCTGCCGCCGAGTCGGCGAGAGAACAAAGGCAGGTGCCGTTTCGCTCGTAAACTCTCACAATCCCGAGTAAACAAATGTGTGTCTTCCGTTGAACCGCTGAGCCGACGTGCAATAACGATATACTCGCGTCTACTCGTCAAACAGGGGATTCCTTTCACGCCGTCTCGCGCGCGCTGCTCATGCCCGGCGCACGGGCTGCGATCCGTCAGACGTGCGCAGGAAGTGCTACGGTAAAGCCGGCAACGGGGAAAAAGCACCGTGCCGTACCTACTGAAGAAGCTTGTTCGCGACGACGGGCGTGCAAACTTACGATATTTAATAATTCGGTCGACGCCACGAACATCTGCCGCGCTCTCTCGGTAACCCTTTGCTCGCTCCCCCTCGTCTCATTCTGCTTCGCTTCCTTTCCCTCCCCTCCTCCTCCGCCTCCGCCTCTGTCTCTTTCTCTCCTCCCGGAGATGCCTGACTCTACCGACGCTATTGTTTAATTAATCATGTTGTATTAATAAAGCTCGCCTAATTGAATTCGTTGATTTCACATCGTTAATACGAGTTTCATTTAAATTGAACGAAACGTCGCGTCGCGTCGCGTTTCTCCCCTTTTGCTCCTCCTTCTCCTCCTCCTCCTCCGCCATCCAGCTTTCGCGCGTCGCACACCATTCATCCACCCTTCTTTCGCTGCTCTCTCGTCCCTCTTCCCCTCCGCTTCTCCGCCCGTCAAACGTGCACCGTCGCTGTAAAAGCGGAGCCACCCTCAAATTGTTCTTTTTCTCTCTCGCTGTTTTATTGATCTTCACTTCCTACGGTTACAGGGGGGTTCTAAAACGATTTACTGAAAGGATAATTCCCCGATTCCTCATCAGTCAGCGAGCGTGCGAGGCGAGGCGCGGCGGAGGACTCTCGTGCCTTCCATTCGCTTCTCGCTATCGATCGGCGGCGATGCCGATGCATGCCGCCGTTCTCGGTGTTGTTGTTGTCTTGTAACTCGGCTGAAAATAACGCGCTGTCCTGTACGGCCCGGCGTCGAGCAACAAATCTGTGAGACGATGTAAATTTGAGGGGCTACACCTCCGTGCGTGAACACCACATTCATGTCCGAGCCGACGAATGTCACGTACGCCCGATCAGGGCCAATTGTTGGACGCGAGGAGGTAGAGAGGAGCGAGTGATACTTTTGCCGGTTTCACGATGTTAGGGCACGTTGAGGGACGAACGGGGGAGAAAGAGAGAAAGAGACGAGCACGAGAACACAGAACGACGACAAGACAGATCCGCAGGCCTCGACTCCGGCCGGTGGAATATGTGCTGGTGCTGGTGCACATTTACGGCACTTGCCATCAGAGCGCGCCAGGTCAGCCTGGCTGAGCTCCCAAGATCCATATAGGTGCCGTTCGACTGTGTTCCTGCCCCAGCAGCTTGCCAACTTATGGGAGGAGCGAACGCGAAGGCCGTACCTCGAACTCCGCCTCCATCGAGTTCTTGTCTTGCTGCAAGAGGCGCTGGTGTGCTCACCCACGCCACACGATCCACGTTTCGCCAGGCACGAGCGGCTGCCTGCCACGGACACGCGTAGATGTTGTCTTCACGTAGAGGCACACTTTCATGCCTTCCGGGTCCGATACGTTCAAGCGCCGAAACAATGATTCGAGCCGGCTCGTTTACGCGAGAGAACGGAGGAGAGAGTGTCTCGGCATGTTTCTTTTAACGCAATTTGGCGATTCCCTTTCGCTAAAGACATAAGGGGCACCCCGCTTGAACTTGGTGGTTCTGTTTTCAGTGTCAGGAGGGGGACGCGGCGGGAGGTCAAGACTTTTGACTTATTCGTAACTTTGCTCTACACGCGTTGTACTCGAAATCGCCCAAGATATATTGGGCAGCGTCGAGTCTCGATCGCGATTATGCGATATAGTTGACATTCGACTAGATATATCCGATATAGAGCGCTTCTCTCTCTCTCTCTCTCTCTCCCCCCCTCTCTCTCTCTCTCTCTCGCACAAGGAACGTTGCAAATATTGGCAAGACCGCGGCCGCGCGTCGTTGTCCGGTGCCGCTCCTTTATTTCCGGGCCGTGCCTTTTCACATCGTGTTGTCTGATTTTTCCAAGTTGTTCGAGGGTCGGCCGCCAAGTTTATTCAGTCGCCAAACTTTGTAGTACACCGTGTCGAGCGCCAGAGGGCAGTAGCCCGACAGACTAGAGGTGGAAACCGGAACTGAACGCCTGGCTCCGGACATAACAGTCTCTCTTTCTCTCCTCTCCTCTCCTCTCCCTCTCCTTCTCCCACCTCCCTTCGCCGCCGACCTTCTCGCCTCCACCTCCGCCTTCGAGCGTGCTCGCGCGCACACATACACGAGTCGCGCTTTGTCCAGTCTCTCGGACGCAATTAGGGTGGGTCTCGGCCTTCAACCCCCTTGGGGGTGCCCCTTCGCTAAGTAGAAAAGCGTGTATCCACCTCCGACCTCGAAAGGCGGTGGGGTTTGTGTCTGGCTGGAACGGACCCCTGGACGGACGGATGGACTGGACTGACAGCAGCTGACTACCAGTCCAGCCAACCTACTCCATCTACAAGCTCCGGCTACTCTCCCCGTGTCTCGTTTCCTGGATTCAGTTCTTGGCTGCCTCGGAGAGCGGTCCTAAGATAAACATTTCGTTAGTACGCCTGTATCTTTTATGGGCTGTGTCGCGGTGTCCCTCGTCCTGCCCAATAACTTGTATCGCAGCGAACGTTAAGTAGGACGGTGCCATCAGTCGTGAATGATAGATCGCGACTGTACCAATCAGATGTGATCGCGCCGCCAGAAATATCGTACCGTCCGTTCGACACTTGGACTCGAGGAGCAGCGATGAAATCCTCGTAAAAATCGCGCACATTAGCGGACGAGGGTAATCCCTTAAATTACAGCCTCACAGCCGGCGCGTCCCGTGAGAACCCCGCGAGACATTCCGGCGTATAAACCGCCCGGTGGATTTATCGCGAGATCTCGATGCAAGATGGCAATTGAGCACTGACACAGTCTCGTCTAAACCAAACGTGTAAATGGAGGTAATTCTCGCTCGTCATTCCCCTACCCTCCCTGTTAGCAGACAAACTACGAGGGAGCTCTAATATTACGCGAGTACGTACATACTATTACATATCCTGCCAGCAATGCCCGGGCAGCCGCGATACGGTCGGTTGGTAGAATATCCTTTGGAACACCCCACAAGGGGCTCGTTTGTCTAACTACCCCTTCTACCCTCCGTGGCAGCGTTCCACGAGCACGTGGTTATGCCCACTTCGTCATCGAGCAGGGAACGCACGAATAGAAGAGAGGGAGGGGGGTGTATCCTGTGCTTCGAGAGACCGCACAAGCCATTCCTCTACGCTATCCCATCGCCGCGCCACACACTACTACCACCATCTACACCACCACCACCACCACCACCTCCACCACCGTCACCATCACCGCCGCCGCCGCCGCCGCCACCACCGCCACCGCCGCCGCCGCCGCCGCCGCCGCCGCTGCCGCCGCTACCGCCGCCAGCCGGTATCGTTGACTCTATCTTCTCGGGCGCGCGTTCCCGGTGGCCCATTCGCCCCTAAATTGTGAATAATGTTGATTATGTAAAAAGACTTTACGAGACGTTATTACCGTCATTGCGATTACGATGTTATACGAGTCGCAGGGCGCGCGTGGCCCCGCGGCGCTCGTAACCCTCGAGAGCGGAGTCAGCAGCACATCGCCCGAACACCTTTTCTCTCGCCTGCCCGCCGTCGTCGCGCGGCGCCTCTCTCTCGGCGCACGTATTACTTGTAATTCAGCCGCGTTAGCCCCCGCGGTTACGAATGTCGTACTCGCGTCGACGAAAGGCGCGGGAGGAGTCGTCGAGCGAAGATTACCTGAGCAGAGTACGCCTGCGGAGATTGTCGATAAAACCACGGCGCCACGCAGTCGTCGTATCGCAGCGGTTCGCGGATCAATCGCTCGAGACACACATCGTGCCTCACACAGGTACACCGAGAGAATCGAAATGCTAGAAATTAAAGTCGCCATTGACGACTCATCATGCGTTTCATCCGTGAAATCTGTTCCCACATATTCTCAAAAAGGGCAACATTCTCACGTTGAAATCGGTCATCGTCGGTGCGACGCGGTCGACGCGACGCGGCGCGACACGTTCGTGGGCTAATGAAGAGACCATGGTACTCCAGCACAGAATAAGGGTCAGAGCGAAGGGGATGAGCGAAAAGAATAACAGAGGGGCGCAGGGAGGAGGGGGACGACGCGCGCTGCTGCTGCACAGAGCGCGCGCGAGAGAGCGTGGACGGCGAAAGTCTGCGGGGAGGAAAGAGGCGCGGCGGTTTAGTACGGCACTGTACTGGGGTGTAGCGCGGCGAACGATGATGCGCCGACGAGATAGGGGTAGATTGCAGGCCCGCCGCGTGTCCCGTTGGTACGCGCGTTTGGTATCCGTTGGTATCCGCGCGCCTGGCCAGAGCTGATACGGTCAGCCCCGGGATAAAGTAGATATTAACACGAGATGATCCGTTAATGAAGCGTATGTTCTACGCCGCGCGCACGCCTAGCTTTCTCACTCTCCCTCTCCCTCCCCTCTCCCCCCCTCCGTCCCTCTCTCTCTCTCTCTCTCTCTCTCTCCCGCTCGCTCGCTCGCGCCCACCTGCGCACCCCTCTTCTCGCTCATCTTCCGTCTCGTTTCCGGGCCCTCCGCGCGCCTCGTCTTCCCCCCTCTCTCTCTCTCTCTCTCTCTCTCTCTCTCGTAGGGCTGCAAAATACATACCATACCTACCGCCTATTACCAGCAGCCTTTCCTGTTATCTTATCCGGACACCGCCGGCCCGGTCGCGAATTATTATTAACCTGCATGCACGTTGTGTCCCACCTCTGTGCTCTCTCCGTCTCGTCCCACCCTTCCGCCGCCGGCCTCGTCAATCCGCCGCCGCCACCCCCGTTCGCGTTTTCATCCGCTATAACGAAACAAGTCGCGGCGCGGCATTTGCAAGGTCGGTGAATTGACGCAGACGCGCGGACGACGGAGGTTGCGCGATATTATTAAGGAAATTACGCTGTGCACGTTCTCGCGCTAATGACGTCGACTGATCGTCGTTACGAAAGAGTTTGCTTGTTCGCGCAATTGGATCGCGATTCTCTCTGCCGTGTCGCCGATACGGCACGTAATTTGATCTGGATAACTAGGATGCACTCGCGCTTGTCGCGCGAGAGATCCGTGTTTCATTCCGACAAATATTTGGTAGTCTTGTAACTTTAACGGAATGTTTACCACTTTTTTCCTCTTGTTGGATGTCGACACGATTTTCAACGACGTTCGAGCATCGCCTGCTAATTGTTCTAAATGCGTTTGTGTCGCCTGTCGTCGTTGAGAAAGCTCCTGATCCATGAATTACGTATCTGGATCGATCGGCCAAAGTACCGTTGTTCCTATTCTCTGTTTTCTAATAATCTAATTAAGGTACACGCGTTCTCGTTTGTAACGCGCATCCTGGATCGCTCGCGCGCCGGCGGATCTATCGCGAAATCGAGTTAGAAGTCACGGGAAACAATAAATGGTTTTTGTCCGAGCACGGCCTTGGGTCATTGGGATATTTGCGTGTAAGCGGATAACGACGTGCATAAACGAGTCATCGAACACTGGACTCATTCACAGCTGTCCTCGTTATTGACCACCCACGACATCGATCGGTCGGATGTTCGGGCTATCTGTATCGGGGAATTGGACAACGATTTCGAAACGCACCCGGCAGAACATATAGCGAAGTAGGACGCGAGCGTGTATGTGTGTGTGTGTATGTATATCTGTCTGCGTGTTTGCGCACAGCTACTGAATTTCATTTAAAATTCTCGGACGCGCCAAAAATATTCGTATATCCGTGAAAGATCAATGGCGCTCGAGAGAGAGAGAGAGAGAGAGAGAGAGAGAGTTCGATCAGTCGGGACATCGTTGGACACAAATTCACTTTTCGAATATCATTTTTGAACAGCTTGAATTATTTGTAAAAGTTGATATTTCGGGACTCCTGTTCTTTCTCAAATATCCTTCGGAGGGAGAAAAATTTGATCTTTCTTTGACACAGAGTTAATCAGTCCTTCGATTATACATTACTACGGTGGCACGTCAGAGATTAAGGTATTCTGAGTATAAATCGACATTTCGAGATTTTGGAAACGTTGCGTGAGCCGACACGGCTGACGACGCGCGATTGTTGCCAGGAACCGAGAATAATATATCCACTCGCCGATAGTCTCGCGCTGTATCGAGAGAACCGCAATCCTTCTGCTCGCGCACGACGATGAGCGTGAATAAAAATGAAGCAATGCAAATCGCGACGCGCAAACAGTCGGCGAGAAAGGTCAAAGAACGAGCGCGAGTCCGAGCGTAATTTTCAGTCGCGATATCAAAGCCGGGCATCTCGGACGGCGCCAAGGCCGTAGTTAACGAGGATCTCGTCTGGTCATTCAGTCGGGTCCTTCTCGTCGTGCTTGTCGATTCGGTGCGTACCTGCCGGCTCACTTGAGAACAACCGCACATTGAGACCTCGTTTAGTAGAGTGCAGCGGCGGTGCATGGTGAGAACAAACCGCACGTTTCGTCCTCCCAACCAACCTACGGACGCCCACCGCGCCACGCTTTTTCTTCCCTCTCTTTCCCTCTCTTTATTCGCCACGTAGCAAGGTAAGAGAGCGGTCTTAGATCGCAGCCGAGTTTGACGAGAAAGCGTGTGTAGAGGGAGGGGGGAGGGTTAAAGATGAGAACAGGAGAAGCAACACACGCGGTAGCGATGAGGATAGACCGCGAAGTTTCAGTTCAGGCGAGAGCGCGATGAAGCGCGAGGGAGGAGCGCTACGGGCGAGCAAGAGACGGCGGGGAAGAGACGGGGAAGCGGACAAGAGTCAGTAAACCCGAACAAACCATTCACACGAGCCCTGCGGGCCGTCGGAGTACCTGGAAACGGTGCTAATGATATGCCCGAGATCGCTGGTCCTGAATGGAACCTTTCGGGAATTCTCCGACGGTTTCGAAGAATTAGGAATTCCGAGGACGGGTTCTGATCTCTCCTCTCTTCTCCTCTCTCTCTCTCTCCCTCTCTCTCTCTCCCCCCTTCCTCCTCCTTCTCTTCTTCCTCCTCTCCAGTCTCCCCCTTTCTATCGTTCGTTCTTTCTTTCTGTCTTTCGCGAAGCGGTTCCAGAGCTGACTCCATAAAGAGGTTGTTTGTGGCGGCAAAGAGGCGGGTGAAGCGCTTTGTGAGAGGACGCTCGCTCTCTCTCTCTCTCTCGCTCTCTCTCTCTCTCTCTCTCTCTCTCTCTCTCTCGCTCTCGCTCTTCTCCCTATCCTCTCTCACGTTCCCGTCTCTTTCTCTCCGTCTTCGTTCCCCCCTCGTCTCGCACTCACCTCAGCCCCCTCGCGTGTGCTCTCCTTCTATATGCCGCGTTCGTCTCTCTGTTCCACTCTTTGCTATGCGCCGCTACCGCTGCGGGCTGAGATTTATAAGCGCGAACGAGTCTTTTAGGGACGCGCTAGCGGTTCATCCTCGAATGGGAACAATTTGGCGGATAAGGATGCGCCAGCGCGCAAAAGCCGCACTCAGAAGGAGATATTCAATGGGGGAAGGAGGAAGAGAGAGAGTGAGGAGGGGGGTAAGGAGGGGGGAGAGAGAAAGGAGTCGGTCGAATCGCGGAGAAAAATCCGTCTGCGGGATTGTGCACCCGAGCGTCGCTGAAACGTCGCGCGGGCGTCACGAGTAGCGCGCAATCACGCGATTTCATCCCCCGGATGATATACGGGAGGGAGGCCGGGGGGGGGAATGGCGAGGATGGGGTCGCGTTATGTATTCGATAAATTCGAGCGGCGGAATAATCGAGCACTGTGAAGATCGTTCGAAGTCACGTCGCTCGGGAGTTTCGTCGTTACCGTCGCTGTGCGACATCGTTAACGATAAGCCCGCGGCCGCGTTCGAGCGTTCTCCGAACGGCGAGAATCGGGCGAATCAGCCGCGTATGTGCGAACCTGGTCGAGAAGGTGCGGAGCTGCCTGCCGCGTGCTTCGCGACGCATTTCTTTCGCCAGCTTTTCGCGACTCTAACGGAGTCTTATAAATATATATCAGTTTGAACTGTCGCGTGACTCAGGCGCGCATGCGATTGAATAGCCGGAAAGACGCTGTATAGGTCCCGCGCGAAGTCGGCCGTTTGCGCAGCAAGAGCGATGTCTCAGTAATTATAGGAGGTACACGAAGGCGACAATGAGCGCCGACGTGTCGCCTGCGAATATAAATCGTAACGCCGTGTTGGGGCTTAATTTTGATGCGACGGCGAATTTTCCGCAAGGTACGCGGCCGCGTTAAAAGGGGTGTGTATCACTTTCGCCCTCTTCTCTCTACCCCCTCCCCCCCCCACTCCCTTATTTTCTCTCCCGTGCTCGCTCGCTCGTTCTTTTTATTTCGCCACCGGGATCATACCGGCCCCCTCTTCCACCCCTCGCTCTCCATCCTTCTTGCTGCCCCGTCGTTCGTAGCGAACGTGAGGGAGAAATGCGGGCTATTTTATTTTACTAGAGCGGCGCAACAGTGAGAATTCGTTTACCTTTTTCCCATTAAGGAGCGACGCGCCGGTCCTCCGGCGGGGTTGGGCTTTGTAGAACCCGGTTTGCCGTGTCATCAACGTTTTATTTCCACGGCGCGCGGCTCTCGCCATAGCTCCAGGAAGAACGCAAAAGTTTAATTAATTTCGAGCCATGGCATTAAGTGGCGGTATCGGAAACCTCCCCCCTTTCCCCCATCTCTGCGCGCGTCGTCTCTCGACGCTCTGGCGAGGGAACGAGAAAGACGTAGAGAAGAAGAGAGAGAGAGAGAGAGAGAGAGAGAGAGAGAGAGAGAGAGTAGCGCGTCTGCTCCTTCTGTGCTCGCTTATAACGCCACCCCGAGCGGGGCTTCTTTCCTTCTCCTCGAGCGAGAAACGCGAAGCGAGTTGGTGCGATTAAGAATTGTTCGAGCTTCCTCGTCTACGTGTATTCCACCTCGTCCACGACGGGCTCACGCGGTGACCTGTAGGTTCTCATCGCTCTCCTTTTGCTCTCTCTCTCTCTCTCTCTCTCCTCTCCCTCTCTTTTCTTTGGTAAAACGATAGCTCGCGCTCGCGCGAATTCGTCAAAGCGCTGACACTTCGTTTATGGTGACACCACCTTCGCCCTACGGTCAAGACAAGGAGCAGGTCTGTTTATTTCTCGGTCGGCACCGATGACACCGCTGACTGATCACCCACGAAACCGAGAAGGGTGGGCCGCCCCTGCCAAATCCTCGACGACACGGATCACCGTCGCGGCTTACCGTCAAACCACGTCCTCGCGAGAGCTAACGAGAACAGCTCGCCAACTCGAGAGCGTCGTTATTTATCAAGCCGCTGCACAGCGCACGTCTCGCGAAATTACACAAGAGAGGGAGGAGGGGGTGCGACGATCATTGAATCTCCAGCCGTGGAGTTGACGGAACTCTCGCTCGCTCGCTCACCCTTACCGCGAGTTTCTCTTTGCGCTCGCGGTCTTTTTTCTCCCTCCTCGAGCTAAATCTACCCGGCTGACAAACTCGCGGACAGAGTAGCGACACAACGCGCCTTCAAAAATGTCGCAAACTCGCCGCTTTGGCCGCGCCGCTTCCTCGCCGTTCGAAACACGTGTCCGACGTGTCTCGTCTCTCGCCGACACGGCGTCGGTTTGCATTTTGTAGTCGGCGAAGGAGGTCGCGTGCGAGGTGAGCGAAGCCGAAGGTACGTTCGCGCGTCGAAATAACGCGTCGTCGCGCGAGCGAGCGCGCGTGTATTTTCTCGCGTGTTGCCGACGCGCTCTTACGCCTCCGAGGAACGCCTCGCCGATAAATCATCCCCGCCGCTGCCGCCTCCCTTCTCGAACCGCGAGCGCGACATATCGCGCCGACACAGCGAGAAACAGGCCCGGGAGGAGGCTTCGACAGGGTCTGCCGAGGTCCGGCAGGCAGGTTGACGGCGAAGACACCGACGTGGAGATTCATGGCGAGGACAGACGGGAATAGTTTGGCCGACGTGGCCGCTTTCGTTGACGAAGAAGCCCTCCTCTGTCTTTTTCTCTCCCTCCCTCCCTCTCTCTCTCTCTCTCTCTCTCTCTCCCTCTCCCTCTCTTTCTCTCTCTCTCTCTCTCTCTCTCTCGTTCTCTCAGTCTGTCGCGACGTCGTCGACGAGGAATGCGCCTGCCCCGGCTGTTAACCCACGACACACACTCTTATTTCCTCGCGCGCGCTTGTAAAGGCGCTGGTATTCTTGCTCGCGAGGCAGCGTCGCGACGCTCGAACGAGCGCGCTCCTCGGCCGATGCGAATGCGCGTATATCTCGGCGCGACGTCGTTCCATCCGTCAAGCTCTCGGGGGTTGACTCAGTCCTGAGGGCCGATCGCGTCACGTCTGTGGAAACCATCGTCTTGCTCGCCAGAGGCCAGAGGGTAGCGCATCGCCAAACGCGCAGCGTCTACGAACGCGTCGTCTTCGTGCCTCGCGCTCGTTTGCGAGCCGGATTTGGAATGTGGAGGAAGGAAAGTATCACGCTGATGAACAAAGAATATCTTTCCCTCTCTCTCTCTCTCTCTCTCTCTCTCTCTCTGTTTCTTTGGCGTTCAATAAGACCAGTAACGACCTGTAACATTCGCTCTTCGAGGAATGCTCGTCGCCGCTCGCTACGACAATCGGACAATGATGGATTCATTGTAAATTCAGATAATACGTGGCCGCTGACGTAAGACGCGCGTCGTGAAGGAGCGATTTTGCTCCGAGGGACTTTGCTCGCGCGCAGGCATTAAACGGTGTATAAATATCCCGAAGAGCGCGTCGAAGGAATCTTTGTTGCGATGTACGCGACGGAGCAGCTTGGCACGCAAGCGGGTAGACGCTAGTTGGAGTACATTTTGCATCTCTTCATTAATCATTCGGGCACGGCTGAGCGCGCCTCACGCCGATGTCACGTTGTAAGGCCAGAGGTCCCGGTGAATTATCGGCGGCTCGCGGACGCCGCGCAGAAGCGAGAGCGCTCGTTCCGCCGAGAGGATTCTCTCTCGGGCTCCTCTCCTCCTTTTCCTCCTCCTCCTCCTCCTCCTCCTCCTCGTCGCTTTGAGCCAGCGATCTCTCGTGTCAGCACTTTGCCACTGACAACTTCGTTCGCCGTATGCGAATATGCGCGATCTGTCGGGAGGAGAGAACGCGGAACTGCGCGCAGTTCGCGGCTCTAGCAGAGCGCTACTTGGGACACATCGCCTTGTCTTCGAGGAAAAATGAATTCCGGGGCTTCCTCCTCGGCTCGCGTTTCCCCGCCCCGCGTATCCGCACGCGTCTAATTAAAAGTCCGTAATCCGTAATCCGTGAAGATTCGTCTTCTCTTTGGGGATTCTCACGCGTCTGTGCGCTTAGATGCGTGTATCTTTTTGTTCTCTTTCATCTTGGACACGCTCTGTCGACGACACGACGAAAGAAATCTCGTCGCGTGACTGACAGCGACTTGATGTCGCTTGGGAATTCAATCGTTTCCCGTTGATTTTGTTAAACTCCTCTCCGCGGAGAAACTGCTGTTGCTTTACTTGCTGGCGTTGTGTTAATTATCGTTGATCGCAATATAGTGTCGAGATTGAAAAATGGCTAGTCAGTTCGCGCTCGAGGAATTTCTGCGGGGGAACGTTGATGCGTTCCAAGTCGGGAGAGAACATAGCATTTTCTCCCTTGGTGTACAGCTCCGAATTTTCTCGAAGTGCATCCGCAGAGCTCTCTCTCTCTCTCTCTCTCTCTCTCTCTCTCAGTCGCCGTAACTTTTCAATGTACCAATTCCACGAAGAAGAGGACTCTCTCCGCCGCGCCACCCTGGATGTGAC
This sequence comes from Harpegnathos saltator, assembly GCF_003227715.2. Taxonomy (NCBI): domain Eukaryota; kingdom Metazoa; phylum Arthropoda; class Insecta; order Hymenoptera; family Formicidae; genus Harpegnathos; species Harpegnathos saltator. The sequence goes on along the minus strand of NW_020230162.1, from coordinate 450,715 downwards.
GCGGCGAAGGAGAGAGAGACGATCGACTTTCTCAACGCGGAAGAAAACCCCTTTCGCGCTGTTGGCTCGACGGGAATTATTTAAATGGATTACCGCGGCAACTCCGTGGCAAAGTTTTCCGGGGGATTCGCTGATCCGCTCTTAAAATTTAGATGGATTATAAGGAGAACGCACACAGGGGAAGAAGTCTGGGTTGAGTGCGAGTGAAGAGGAGGACAACGAGGCGGACGACGAGGAGGACGACGACGACGACGGCGGCGACGACGACGACGACGACGACGACGACGACGACGACGACGACGACGACGACAACGACGAAGAAGAGGAAGAAGAAGAAGAAGAGGAGGAAGAAGACGACAGCGACAACGACGACGACGAGGAGGAGGAGGAGGAGGAGGAGGAGGAGGAGGAGGAGAACGACGACGAAGACGAGGGTGAGGAGGACCACGGCGAGCTAGCTAGCTGCAGATTTCATACTTATTATACTTAACGGGGGACGGCGTCTTTTTAAAGGGGCTAACAATGAGGGATGGTGGATCCCTGTCGACCTCTACGCCCGGCCCCTCTGTCCTTTAAGAAAATGTTTAATGCCGCGGAAAGTAAGGCGTGGTAATTAATATCCATTATCTCTTACGTTGGCGACCTCTATCCAATTAGTTCTCCGCGGATACCTGCGGAAACAAAGACGCATTAGTAAGGGCGTCTTCGCGAAACGGATGTGATGAGAATCGACTTAATTCGTCCGAGAACATCATCGAGAGAGAGAGAGAGAGAGAGAGAGAGAGAGAGAGAGAGAGAGAGAGAGAGAGAGAGAGAGAGAGAGAGAGAGAGCCAAAGGGAGAAAAAGAGCCTCTCGTGTGCTCGCGCACGATTAGCTCCTCCGATGATCCTTACGTCCGATCGATCGAGTCGCGCGTCGGCTAGCGGCCGCGCCGCGTCGGCTTGGAAAGTGAATCTTGTCGACGTCGCGCTTACGTACAATGGACTACAAGTAGGATCGTATTTAGCCCGCGGAGACGTTACGATTACTCGGGTCTACAATGCGGGGCTTCCATGGGGTGTGTTATCACTTTGAAACGTCGGGTATTAATCCGCACGGTGGAGGAGAGGGAAGAGGAGGAGGAGGAGGAGGAGAAGAAGATACGCGCTGGCACATAGTCCCGCAATAATACAGCGGCCGGATCCCAGTCGATCTACAAGACTCCGGTAGACGGCGACGCGCGTATCAGCGCGGCTGGCTTGTACTCGCGGTTAAGTGCAGCTGTAATCGTAGAAATTGCACAGCGACGGGGAATCCGTCGTCGCGACGCGCGTATTACACGCGCATACTACACCTCCCTCCTCTCTCTCTCTGTCTTACCCGCTGCAACGTATAATGGCGCGTAATACACATGCGTAACGCTCGCGCTTAGATAGATATGATGTTAGCTGGCAATGGGCGATGAGTAGCTCACGTAGCGGGCGCGCGGGGGTTTAATTTACTGCGTCGCTTATTCGCCTTAATACGCGGCGCGATATAAACGTAAGTTGCTTGTAGCCGGCCGGTTTCGCTCGCGAAATTTATTCCCGCGAGTTAAGATAACGCTCGCGTGACTAACGCACTGAACGACGAAGATGCACGCTGCGAGGAGCGAAGGAGAGAGACAGAGATTGGGAAAGAAAGAGAGACAGAGAGAGAGAGAGAGAGAGAGAGAGAGAGAGAGAGAGAGAGAGAGAGAGAGAGAGTGAGTTCCTTGCAACGTAATTAGCACTTCCTTTACGATTTCACCGGGCATGATTACGTGCTCTGAGCCGGCTCCCTTAATGGCTTACTTAATTCAATTTCATCCGAGAATAGTGGCGGACATAGCAACATTGTTTTACGCACGCTACTATGATGCAACCACACACTTGCTGCCTTGACAGAGTGTCTAGTAGCTAAGTCCGTAGCAGAATCGAATAAAAGCGGCTGCTGTGCGCGTCGACCGATCTTCTTCGCGAAAGCCAGTTCTTTGTCCTAGCTTCTTGCCCGACGATAATTAAGCGACAATTAGGACGCATCCTAACTGACGCACGAGTAAGTGCGCGCTGCTCGCGTAAGACTACCGAATACTCGAACGGCGACCGAGAAATCTGCGAGCGGGGACGAGGGAGAAACGAACGAATGTGCGGACGGACGGACGGACAGCTAATTACAATTGCAGTTAAACGCTGTAGCAATTAAACCGTATAACGCGCCCTTATGCCGCCCCAGCGCGCGAGATGACGATCCTCGGTTCTGATACAGCGACGCAAACAGTAACCGCGTGCACGCAAGAGACAGAGAGAGAGAGAGAGAGAGAGAGAGAGAGAGAGAGAGAGAGAGAGAGAGAGAGAGAGAAAGAGGAGAGTGCGAGCGAGACGGCCCGGCGAAAGGGGGTCGGTTGGCGTACATCGCCGTTTCGCAGCGGTTCGGGGGCGGCGGCGGGAGCGAAGTAGAAGGAGCGCGCCATGATAATAACAGCGATTATCGCTGTATTCGGGAAATTACTGGTAAGCGGCAGGCCCGGTACATAATTGAACGCCAGCCAGATACTACTCCCCGTGCGCTCGCTCGCTCACGTGAAACCGTGTGCGTGCGAAGAGAGACGCGACGCGCACACGCGCACACGTAGTAGCAAGTGCACCCTTCGCGCTCACGCTACGTGTGTAGGTGTGTATGTATGTATGTGAGTAACACCACCCATCCACCCACACACACACACACACGGCCACTCTTTCTCTCTCTCTCTCTCTCTCTCTCTCTCTCCCTCCCTCTTCCTCCCGCACATTGCGCGTGCGACGGCGGCGGCGGCGGCGGTGGCGCACTTACACCCACATACGGAAACACGGCTATCTATCCGGCGGAGGTTTATACGCGTGTTGCCGCTGTAAACTCGCGCCCGGGTACCGGCAACGTAATCGTACGAGATCCCATTGCATGAATATAATTTGCATACAAGTTGGTTATATGGCGGGGGCCGGCATCAGCTGGCTCGCCCGTATAAACGATTATATGGACCCAACAGATGTAGGCGGACCCGCGACCCCGCGCGCAGTCCGCGATTGGCGTTGTGTACCCTTTTACGCCCTCCTATTCGCGCCCTCTCTCTCCCCCCTTCGCTCCTTTCCTCCGCGCGCGCTCGCGCGCACGTACACCTTGCGTATGTACGCTCCGCGTTATCACAAAATGCCCTGCTAATGGCAAGAGCATATAATTTACGGCTACCTGCGAATGCGCCGTCCCCCTCCTAACCCCTCGGCCTCCTGAGTGACTCTTAGCCGCAAACTGCCAGCGCGACCGGGCCACCACCCGCGCCCGTGGTTGGTACGACTCAGCGCGGAAATCGCGCTGGATTTTTTGCGCGAGGAGGGATTTTTATTTGGACCATTCCGCAGGATCGGGGTAGTCGGCAAGTCGGGGGGTGTTTAATTGCGTGTTAAAAAATACGAGTTCTTAGGCCTGCGTGATATCGGCGTTTCGAGGAGTTTAATTAAGGCCTGCGCGAGGACCATACGCAGGATAAGGGTGGCGTTTGAGGATAAGGAATGACCGCGGTGCGAAATTTATCTCATCGCTGACGCGGGCAAGTAGTCCAAATGGAATCGATTTCCTCAGGTCGAGTGTGTTGACGAAGGAAACATAATTAGTCGAGGACGCTCCGGCCGCGGCCCGGGCCCCTGCGTTCAGGATCTTTTCCGCTGTGACAAGGCAGTTTCCGTGCCGTATGGACATTCGTTAGCGCTATCGGTGTCTCGCGCGTGAGTGTGTATAGCACTCACGAGTCCCCCGGTTCGTCTAATTAGGGTTTACGACGGGTGGGAAAATTTTGTCGGAGGCTTCGCCTCTCGAGGACTCGCGCGCGTCACATCGTGCGTGTCCGCGAGCCTCACCTGTGAGCCACGGCTGACCGGACGCTCGCGAAGGTCGAGCAGAGAGAGGAAACGACCGGTTCGAGTACGGTTCGACGTGGAAGAAGAGCGCTGCTCTCTGCGCACGGAGGAGGAGACGCGTCCTCGACGCGAGGTTGCATCCTTCCTCCTGCTGCGGCGGAGTGCAGAAGCGGATCGCTAGCACGGCACATCATTAAGCCGGAGCGGTCGTGTCGCGCTATCGACTTGCTTCTTTTTCCCCCTGTCCCTCCCACCCCCGCACCCTGCCTCCGCGCCGGCCGCCCCGCAGATTCGTCCCTTCTGCACCGGGCTGCCTCGGAAACCTCTTTTTCGTGCGACGCGGCATCCCGCACCGGACCCGAACACCTAATCTAATGGGTGAGACACAACGAGGATGGAGGTGTGGGCATTTTAGGAGAAAATACCATGGCCAAGCTCGATTGTCACTCGGGATGGGCGACTAAGGAGAGAGGGGCGCGAGACGGAATTGCCGACGACAAACGGTGGAAAAGAAGGGGGAGAGTGGGAGATGGCAGTCGAAGAACAGAAACGAGAGAGAGAGAGAGAGAGAGGGGGGGAGGGAGAGAGGGAGGTAGAAGGATCCTTTGAAGCAGCCGCCACCACTTGTTGGTCGATCAACGGCTCCCTTTAAATCCGATCGCCAGTCACCTCACCCCCTTCTCCGCTTCAGCTTCTTCAGCGTCAGTAGGACAGGCGCCCCTTTTAGTAGAGGTGGACTGCGTTCCCGTGCACACCTCACCAACCACGCCGGACGTTACAGATTTTCGTTTACATTTATAAGTCCGACGGGGAGAGAAGGGACGGAGGAAAAAGAGAGAAAGAGGGGGGCGGGAGAAAGAGAGAGAAAGAGAAAGCGCCGCAGCTGGCATGCCAATAAATTCTATGGCATTCGCTCGCCGGGGGAGTGAGAAAGCCTTTAGCGCCACGTATATTGTTGCGTGTGGAGGGTGGCACGTTAACGACCTTCAAAGCGAACGAACCGCCCGCGCGGGGGACGTCATCGGAACATACTTTCGATAGGCGGTAACGCCTCGTTTTATTGGCGGTCGATCTCCTCACCCCCTCCTCCTCCTTCTCTTCCTCTTCCTCTCTCTCTCTCTCTCTCTCTCTCTCTCTCTCTTCCTCCTTCTCTTTCTGCTGCTGCTGCTGCTGCTTCTCTTGCCCCCTTTTTTCAACGTTTATGCAATATCTCGCCCGCAGAAATATTAACTTAGGCGCCGCTTACTTTGGTTCGCGATATCGATGCCATCGGACGAGCCACGCGTAGGGCGTGTGTCGTCCCATACATTTTACATCGGCCGCCGTCGACGCATCGTTACGCAAATGTATTCGAGCGTGTCTCGTCGTCGGCAATCCGCCGCGAATCTATTTTTATTCGGTTCCGTACGGAGACGTAAGTTATTTTTGCACGTCTAACGAACCGACGACGCCCAACGGTCGTTCGCGCGCTCGTCACTCGCGTTGGTCCTCTTCCTCTTTTCCTCCCTCCCTCCCTCTCTCTCTCTCTCTCTCTCTCTCTCTCTCTCTCTCTCTCTCTCTCTCTCTCTCCGCTTCGTCGTATAAACCGCACGACTAAACGAACGGCGGAGTTGAGATTAGCTTACAAATGATGAAAAGGTCTTTAAGGACGGGTATATCGTCTCGCCGGCGAGAGTTTACCGAGTACATCGAAAATCCATCTTGCCTTTTGATTTAACACGCGGCACGAGAGGGAGCAAATCGTCGAGACCTGACTCGGTCCGTAAGGTGTTCCTCGCCGGAGAAACGAATGGTTCTAGACCGGCGCATTGATCGGCAGGGGTGAGAGAGTCGGCTCGAATGGCGCAAAGTAATATAAAGTCTGGAGCCGCGGTCATATCGCGGTCGTAAAGCAGGAGACTCTCTTTCTCTCGCTCTCGCTCTCGCTCTCCTTCGCCCGTTTTCACCGCTCCTCGCGCGCAGTTGTAAGAGCGTTCCTTCGCGTATTCGTGGAGCGCGCGCGAGAGAGAGTCTTCGTGGTATGAAGCAATTTACATGAGGGTCGACGCGCGCGTGCTCCACCCTCGCGGCCGTAGCGAGCATCCGCAGGATCGCCAGACGCACATGGAGGTTTTGTGTCGGTCCCGAGTGGTTCGCACGGGAGACAAGGGAGGCGCGCGATTGAAAAGCACCCGGGGTGTTATCGCAGATATCTCGACCTTGAAGCAGAAGCGTGTTTGCTTCATTCGACTTCAGTCTCTCTCCTCGTCGCTGTTAACGAACGCCCGACACGATTAGTCAACATGGAATCTACGATTCCCATTCTCGTCCATTAGTCTATGCGCCCGCGTGCATGAATGTCACCCTCGGTTTGTCTCCCGGTCGAGTTCCGGGAACGGGCGCGGGTTGATCGGGAGGATGTCAGGAATACAAAGCTACGTCCTCGTTAAATATGGATTCGCGATACAGCTCCGATATATCGCGTGGGTCGCCGCCGACCTTTGTTCCCGCCGTCTTGCCCGACGGTGGTTATCGGTGACGACCGCAGATTTCGCCTCGATGACCTACTTGTTGTAAATGTCCGACTGGCGTGTTTTCGGGTCTTTAGAGGACCTATAGCGTGGTAATCAGTCGCGAACCTGAGTTCGCGCCGCGACGTGAACATTCGGCCGGGTAGTATATCTCGCGCGTTTAAAACTTTTATACATTTCCCGATAAGAGTCAGAAATTCGAGCGCTCCCGCGAAGCGTCTATCACGCGCCTTTATCTGCGCCCCCACCTCCACCGGCGACTTATTTATTATTCAAACGACGCGGCTACCGCACAGACTCCTCCGCAACATATTATCTCCGAGCTGGGGAGCGGCACAGAAGCCGCTCCGCAAGGGGCCCTACCTATCTATACGTGGCGTGTACTCGATAATGCCCGAACAAAGTGCTGTCGCCGGTGTGAGTAGATTACACGAATACTCGAAAAGTGCCGTGACACAGCGAACGCGCGCGACGGGATCGGGGCTCGGCGGGAGGTGTGGGTGACGGCGACCGGGGAGGAGGAGGAGGAGGAGAGGGTGGAGGACGCTGGCGGCTGAGGGGAAAAAGAGGAGAGGACGTCGGCGAGCGAGAGGAAAACGAGGAGGAGAGGAAGGCTGCGTGAGGAACGGCAAAGGGTGAGGGAAGTCGGCCATGTTGAAAGGGTGGGATGGATGGAGGAGGTGAGAGGTAGGTAGGTAGGTAGGTAGGTAGGTAGGTAGGTAGGTAGGTAGGTAGATAGGTAGGTAGGTAGGTAGGTAGGTAGGTAGGTAGGTAGGTAGGTAGTTAGGTAGGTAGGTGGCTAGGAGAAGGCGCCGCACGGTCGCGTCTTCGACCGCACGAGAGAGAGAGGCCACGGGAGAAGCCGATGCCGCTATGCGACCGCGACGCGGTGTCGAGAGTGAGCACCATCTTGTTAACAGCCGACTTCTTTTCCCATCGGCGTCGGCTCCGATAGGCCTGCGGGACCATGGTGGGCGTTCTTCCTCGTCTTCCTATTTTATCCGCGCGTATATATGCTCCGCCTCGAGCGATGCTCTCGGTTTCTCTCTCCGTGCACGTGATCGCCGCGGGTGTACAATCGTGCACGAGCTGTACAGCAGAGCCCTCCCCCCTCCCCCTTGTATGCTTCTCCCCCGACCCTCGTGTGAGCCCTTAAGCGAATCTACAGGTAGACGACACACACGGAAGGTCCTGATCCTCTTGGACTGTACCGGATGTTCCTCTTCTTTCGAACAATGCGCCCGCGCGCGCGCGCAATGTTTTAATGTCGAGGTCCCTTGGTTGGGGCCGAAGAACACGTTCTTCTTCTACGTGGAAGAAGGAAGACCGTCGCGTCGATCCCTCGACTCTACGTGCGTCCTTCTCGTCCTTCTTCGCTCCTGTCGTTTTCTTTATTTATATCGCGTGAGTTCGGCCACGGCTGCCTGTCGATATTCCTTTTTATAATGGCTCGCATCAGCCTCTTAAGAGGATCGTCCTGTCGTTTCGCGTGCTAACGTGCTAACGTGCTGGACTGGTTGTCGTATTATCGCATTAACGTACATGTCTTCGTTTCCGCTGGAACATCTGTTTCGGTACATACGAGCGCGATTGAATTCTTATCAATGCGACGGCCATGCGATAGCCTGTCGCAGCGCGATATCTCTCGAAAGAGAGAGAAAGAGAGAGAGAGAGAGAGAGAGAGAGAGAGAGAGAGAGAGAGAGAGAGAGAGAGAGAGAGAGAGACGAGCGCAGGTGCGTCTGGTCCTTTACGAAACATTAAAGGCCACCTGCGTTTTCTTCGCGATCGAACTACTTTGTTGTCTTTGTCGTCGTCGCCGTCGTCGTCGCCGCGCGAAAACACAATCCTAGAGAGAAAGAGAGAGGTGGTGGAATAGCAGGCGGAGGCGGCGGCGGCGGCGACAAAACCAGGGAATAAGAGAAGATATACATCCATTACCATCAGCATGCAAATTAGATCGAGGATTACCGCAAATCCTTTCGTAACAATCCTCCGCACCGCGAGCGCCTGGGAGATCCTGCGGATCGCTCCTCGCTCCACAAAAGCAATGGTCCCGAGAAAAAGGGAAAGGGAGAGAAAGGGAAAGCACCGGGAGAGCGCGAGGAAAAGTGGCGCCGCCAGAGGGATGGAAAGGTGGCAGGACCAACGGGCGGGGGAGGGAGGCTAGGGGGGAGACGGGCGAAAGGACGCCATTCCGTACAAACTCTTAACTGGAGACTTAATTAACGCCTGCCATCGCGATGGTGTATGAACGTTCTCGTTTACATCGGCGCGGATGCGCGAGAACACCTTCCCCGAGATTACGCGAGCTCGCGCAGACGTCTGCGACGGGCATTTTTTTTTCTTTTCTCTTTTTTTTCTCCTAACGACGCACTGGAAAATTTCGTGAGAGGGAGATGATGTACGATGATTAGACTGATAAGCAATTTTAGTTATCGGTCGCGTGCCGCCCGTTACGAGAGGAAAATTTATGTCTCTCCTCCCCGGTCCGTCTCTCTTACGATTTCGTCAAGTTATCGACGGGGTACCTTCCTCGACCTCGAAGATAAAGCCCCACTGTTCCCTCCCGAATACGTACACTCTCGCGCTATCGTCGATCAGCGATACCGCGGAACCCGCGTCGTAAATTTCAATTTCAGAGCCATTAGGTAAAACAAGACCGGGCATTGAGCAGCCGGCCCCATAATGTGCGCGCTCTCTCATATCTCATTCGACGTGAATCGCTTGACCGTTCCGCCGCGACCCCGAGCTCGAGAGCTTTTAATGAACGTCTTTCGAAATTAATAAAACCGGAAGAGATCGCGAAAGAAGAGTGCCCATTCATTCGACGTGCCGCTACCGTCGTCGTCATCGTCGTCGTCGTCGTCTAACTCATACACGCTTCATTCAACAGCCGCGACAGCCTCCGCCTTTCGTCTTCGCCCTTCCCGCCCCTCTTTCCCTCCCTCTCTTTTCACCTCAAAGTCGCACTCTCGTTATCGCGGTACTTTATGGTTATTGTGCCGGTGTCGACGTACACGCTCGTTGAACAGCAACAGCAGCTGGCACGCAACTCGCGAGTATCCGAGAACTCGCTCGCTTTAATAGGCTTCTCGGAGCTGCATCGGCTAAAGACGAGCGACAGAGAGACAGAGAGCCAGAGACAGCCAGAGAGAGAGAGAGAGAGAGAGAGAGAGAGAGAGAGAGAGAGAGAGAGAGAACTAGTCGTTGGAATCGCGCGCATCATCGTGGTACTTGCGAGTACGCAGTACGAAGCGAAGCTGAATGTCGAGAGACGAAGCGCGAGGGATCGCGAAGCGATTTCGTCGCCGTGAGGAGGAAGAGGAGGAGATAGCCGTGTCGTCGATAACGCGTATCGAGCCTGGCCTCCGCCGTCGTGTTAGCGTTCGACTGGCGCGTTCGAACAAACAAACCGATTTTACGTCGACGAGACACAACAGTCTGTGTATCGCTCGCGCGAGATGGCAGCCGTGGAGCACATCATGAAATGATCCGCCCGACGAAAAGCATCGCGCATCGCGCGTTTACGTCGCGTCGCGCGACGATTCGCCTGGCAGATACGGCGTTCGCTGTTTTCGAGAATTACGCGTGGCGAGCAACAACCGTCTGAGAAACGACGTTCGTTATCGCCCAGGTAAGACGGGAAGCAAAAGTGGACGCGTATAGATAAGGAGTGAGCGAGCGAGAAGAGAGGAGAGAGAGAGAGAGAGAGAGAGAGACAGAGGAGCACGTGAGGACGCGCGTATTTTATAATCCCGCGCGTACAGAGAGAGATACCGCGGGGAGAAGGGGGGATACGATTACGGAGATCGGGAGGAATCTTGACAAATAGCGCGATCAGCGGCGAGTAGCGTCGAGATACGACGCTCTTGCCTCTCGTAATAGATAAGTGCCTCGCGAATTATGTTACTGCACGCGTATTAATGTCACGTGAAGACGCCGTCCGCGGTTATGTCCGCCGATAAGTCGGCGGGGTGGGGAGGGGAGCGGCTTAGCGCGCGTGCACGCGGCCGGGATGCGAAAATTAAACGAGGCGAAACAAGGTGGAACCCGCGTGTGTCATCTCGCGGCCGCGAGTCTCCAGGTAATGGATCCGCCGAGATAAGCGCCGCTCCGTGAGTGCTCCGGAGGGGGACGACGTCGTTTCGCCGGGACGACGCGCGCGATTTTCGCTTTACGATTCCGCCGCGGAACAGAGACGTTTTACGCGCGCGCGGCGCTGAAGCCGCGCGGTAGGAGGCGATAGGGGCGCGTGCAAAGTAACCCAGCGAGTGCCTCTTCGAAATATGAGAATCTGTGAAACGCTTGCGATTATCCGGCTCGTCCAATCCTCCTCCGTGTTACGCGTGCGCTCGTCTCGCTCAGTGAATAAACAAATGGAAAAATTTCTTTCACGCTACAGCAGGACTTCACATGCCGCGAGATTCGCGTATATTTTATTATATTATCGATTCTTTGGCTCGTCTCGTGACGAGCGCGGGCATATATATGTATCCGACGCCGATGTGACAAGCCGGCGGCAACTTTTCCTCGTCGATAGCTGAACTTATAAGTATAATTAATGTGCATCGTCATCGCGCGATTTGCATAGGATATTAGCATGTAGTACGGATGGAAAGGGCACAATATAAAAATAACGGCAACATGTGACGGTATACTCATCCTCGACGTTAATTTTAAACGTTACTCAACGCATCTAATTTCCGCTATTGTCGAATTATGCAGTTTTGATCAGCTACATTGCGCAATCATGCTGCGTGTCGATTTGAACTACATTGTTTCTAAATGTCATAAGACTTAGCAAGTCAAATATCGAAGCGACAGGAAGAGCTGTCTCGGTAGTTTTATGTATATATTGTAATGAGATTTGCATAAGAATTTGTTAAATTCATCATGCGCGCCTTTCGAGATGTTTCGAATAACGACACGCACGTGCACACGCTCATATAATTATATATATAATACACGTTTTATGTCAGGGCGTTTTATATTTTGCTGTTTTGGGTGTAAATTAAAATGAGGGGAAGTGATTTAGAAAGTTCAGAGCGGGAGAACATTGATTCGTTTGTCCAAAATTATAGTCCCTCTCGATTGGCGGTTGCGGTTTCTTTGTTGCTCTAAATGAAATAACCGCACCAGTATGCACAAGATTGTAGAAAAAGTTAAGAAAAAGAGAAATTATATTACTGAAATTATAGTATTGCAATTATAGTACCATCGAAATTCTAGTATTGAAATAAAAAGGAATAGGAATAGGAAGAATAATCGTGCTTGGCCATGTCCCCAATTACAACGCTAAATGTGTCTAGAGTTCTCTGCCGCTTCCTGTCAACAATGTTAAGCAAATACTGCAGGGCTCGCAATTACGAATGCAAATATTCCCCGACTTGTAACGTGATGCGCTCTAGGCATAACGGTGAAATAAGTGTTTAAGAGAGCGCGGATTAAAAAGATGCGCGCATCAATCAGCCTGCGTCGCGCTCGCGCTCGCGAACATCGGAAACGACGTCTGATCGTGACATTTCCAACGGCTCGGCGGCAAGGAAGAAAGAAAAGAAAGTAAACGAGAGAAATTCTGGCGGAGCCGTTCGCCGGTAGGTGTTGCGAGCAACTTCGCAACTTCGGAGGATCATTCGGCGGCCGAATGATCGCCGGCGATCGGGGAATATTCGCCGATAACTGAATATGTATCACCCGCGTACTTGTTCCAGGAAGCGCGGCTGTCTCGTATATTATACCAGTCGCGAGCTCGCTCACGTATGTTTTCGCGTCTATAATGTGTGTCCCGTACATTACCGAGCACGTGGCGACATGCATATACGCACGATGAAAATTCACGAGCGTGACCGAGCATTAAAGCAGACTGCGCACCGGATATCTCGTTCGATTAGATCACGATTTGCGGCGCACAGTGTTCCGATGTGGCAATTGGCCATGCATTTTTCAAGCTTCGTCCCTTCCTCTCTCCCTCCTCCGCCCCGGTAAGTGGATCGCGATTTCCGTGCACATGCCCGCGAAAGCGGAGAGACGACGCGGCGGAGATTATTATAAAATTACCGCCCGACGGACAATCGCGCGCGCGCGCTCTATTTTACCGCTGAAATTTTATTTTGGTCGCGCATATATTTCTCTCCCTCGTACTCTCTCTCTCTCTCTCTCTCTCTCTCTCTCTCTCTCTCTCTCTCTCTCTCTCTCTCTCTCTTTCTCTGTTGTTGAGATTTATTATAATCAAAATTATGGCTTTAGTCGGTAACCGACATCAGTCGGTATTTTAATGTCCAAGTAATCAAATGATGTGATGAGACGAGGTAAACGAGCATGCAACGTGAGCTTCAATCGCGAATTCTATCTTTGTTTCTTTCTCTCTCTCTCTCTTTCTCTCTCTCCCCCCCTCTTTCTGTCGGACTCGATCCTATTCGCCACGCTCGCGTCCGTTTATGTGAGCGATGTAGAATAAATCGCGACTGTTCCTCGGTTAAAGGGTTCAACGGGATATCCCTTAGTTGGGCGTCATTGAGTCTCGTCGACAATGTTAAGCCAGCATGTGTCAAGCAATTCAGGTACAGCTACACGCGTGTTCACGTCGCACGTTAGCCGCACACAGTTACGCATACAGTTGCCAGGTGTATAAACACAGGAGAGGGATTGTACGTGTGTGTGTGTGTGTGTGTGCGCGCTCTTCAACGCTCACAGAGCGAACGAGCGAAGCATATGTAGATGGTGTACTTATGTGCGAGCATATATAACGCGGCGGCCCGTGCGAAAAGAGAAAGACGGATAGACTCGGGTGACAGACAGGCAAGACGAGAGAGAGAGAGAGAGAGAGAGAGAGAGAGAGGGAGACACACACACTCTCTCCTCCCGAGTGGAGCAGGCGAGAAGAGGAGAAGGATACACACGGAGTACTTCCCGATACGCTCGCCTCTTCTTCGAGGTTCTGGTTTTCGCGTCTGGTTAGTGTCGCCGGTCCTCTCGCGGTCAACTTATCGGTGTTTATGTTAAACCGGCGCGTTTAACAGCCACGAGAGTTTATCTCGCCGATAAATAACCAGGGTGAGACAACGAGCCCCGGGTACGAGCTCGTGTTCTCTCGTTGCCGAGTGATAGGCTGCTGTTCCTCTTGAGCCGTCATTGTTCCGTGAGCGACCCCGAGAAGAACCCCGTATCGCTGCGAGAGCTTCCCGGCTGTGCGGGATGATCCCTCTCGGAGTCCGAGAGGCGGCGGTCCTCCTCCTCCTCCTCGCCTTGATCCTCGCGTGCTTCCTCCGCTCGTTATTATCGATGGACTTTACGTCGAAGGATCGTAAAAAGTATGAAACGTACACCGTCGTATTCATGATGTTGCAGATGTCGGCCCCCACCCTCTCCTCCCCGCCCCCTCTTTCTCGTTCCTCTCCTGCGTGGCATTTCTAAATGCGTATAATTTAGTGAAAAATACATACGTTTTTAACCGGTGTCGTGGTGTGAATAATACCGTAAGATCGTCTAGGAATAAAACGTCAATAATCCCACCGTAAGCCGCGGAGAACGCTTCGTCTGAGAGGTGAGAGAGAGAGAGAGAGAGGGAGGGGACGAAATAGGGGAAAAAGGATGGCGAGATAAACCTTAGAGGCGATGTGCATATGTATCGGTATGCACACACACATACACACACTTTAGAGCATACTAATAAAGCAAGTATTTTGAGATGCATCGTTTGTGACGGTCGTCGCAAGAAGTGCCGCGAGCCGTTCGTTTGACGGCAAAACATAAATTCGGGACGTAGCACGATTTTCTCGCCTTGTCACCTTTGTCATTTGTTGCTTATAAATACCACCGCGCCGACTAAGAGGGTTTATTATTCTCGGTTTTCGCGACGCTTTCCGCGGAATTTCTTTCGTGCCAATGTCCCCGAATAGATTCATAAATAGATGGACGAGCTAATGTCCTCAGTTCTTTTTCTGTATAAGTCGGCAGGGGCGGCGATCGCGAGCGAACGGAGCGGGAGAGGCAGAGAGAGAGAGAGAGAGAGAGAGAGAGAGAGAGAGAGAGAGAGGGAAAGGGAGAGAGAGATATCTCTCGTCACGCGCACAGAAGCTCGCTGCGTGTCTGCACGGTGCCGTCATTTGGTCGAGCGCTTCAATCCGATTCCTTAATTCGATTAGCGCGTCTGCTAAATTTTCAAACGCGACGTAAAATTATCAAGCCGCTCCAATGTAGCCGGTGAAATAATTCAGCTCGCGCATTGGGCATGCGTTGCATTTTAAGGATCGTTCTCTTTCTCCAGAGCGGCGTCATCTTCGAATCGATCGGTCCGGCGATTGTAATTATTATGACATCGATTGTAATTATTATTATGACACCGATCTGAAATATATATCGCAAGTGCTCTCTCATCGTGTGAGTCCGATAACACTCACGACGGAGGCGTGAAAAAATGCCATGCGACCGTTTTCTTAACGATCGCACTCGAATTGTGTGGTGGGATGTCTTTCTCTTCCTTTCTCTCAAAAAAGTGAGAGAGAGAGGGAGAGAGAGAGAGAGGGGGATAAACTCTAAGGGGTGAAACAAAACTGGACGAGCGTCCGTCGACGGACAAAGGAAAATATACAACGGCCTGCGCCACGTACGATTTCTTTTCGTGAAAGAAAACGTCGTTTCTCGTCTTATCGCGCGGTTACCCGAGAACATGCGAGCACGCGAGTGAGAGTGTGTCGCCGCGCCGGCACGCCTCGTCGTCGTGAAAACTACCACGACGACGACCTACGAGCGCTGACAGACGCTGAACATGCGCTCACGAGTGTCGCCGCTTTTTGTCACTTTTACGGCCTCCTGGTCCCGAAAATATGGCCATTAAGCTCCGCCAAGAGAAACACGCTCGTCTCGAAGACCCGTAAACACGACACGCGGAAAGCGAGAAAGAGGAAGCAAGAGAGAAAGAGAGAGAGAGAGAGAGAGAGAGAGAGAGAGAGAGAGAGAGAGAGAGAGAGAGAGAGAGGGAGAGAGAGAGAGAAAAGGCACCATGATCAGGGGCCTCAGGCTCGCATCATACGACTCTCTTATAATCCGCTTTATCGGGCACGCTTTTCCGAGCTCGCGAGCGTTTTTCCCAAGCGCGATGCGTATTTCCTCGTTCCATGACAGATTCGCGAATCGTTTACTTCTCCGCGGAACGATCCCCCCCTCCCCCCGGCGTATTCGCGTGAGATCGCGAGAGATGAGTAATGTCAGCGACGAGAATAATGGTGAGTTCGCGCGACTCGTCTTCTCCCTTCGTCTTTCAACCAGTTATCCCTCCTTGTCCGAAGCCCGCTCTCGTTCTCGCGCGCTCTCATTCCGATTCTCGGTCCCCATTTTCCCGAAAAACTTGAAACCGGAAAAACGGAGCACGTGCAGCGCTCGCCAGTGTGCGGGTGGCCTTATCGTTTGACATTGGACGTTCCAGAAAATAGATCGAGTTTCCTCCGAAATGTCGTACACGTGCGAGACGCGCGAGGCGCATTCCACCGCTGCCGCTGCATTATTATATCCGCAAACGCACCTATACGCGTCTACGCGCGCGGATGCTCACAGATTTGGCCAGACGCCAAATTCCGCGATGAGTCGATCGAGAGCGGGAATTACTGATTACCGCGGGAGTCGTTGTATCGCGCCGCGAGCGTCGTCTGTAGCAGCTTGTTCGACGCGTTATCGCGAGAGGATCTCCAGCGCGGAGGATTAATTCGATCGCTCAAGCTAAACGCCGGCGTCCGTTTTAAACGGTCCTTTGTGCGAAACTTCCGCGTTGGAAGTTCGGCGGTTTTATCGGCGCGGCGGAACGTTTGTCGAACGAAGTTGTTGCCGCTCGAGTGGAGTCTAAGGGCGAAATACAGCCGGACCGGGGCTTCTCCTTCTCTCTCTCACTCTCTCTCTCTCTCTCTCTCTTTCTCTCTCTCCCTCTCCGTCTCGCCTGTGGTTTAGACGTACGTGTGATGTTTCCACTTTTATCGGCCAACACACTTGACTCGAGTTTAAATCCGTCAGTTTTTGCCCCGAAACGCGCGCGAAACGGCCGAGCGGGCCGCGGCTCGCCACCCCGCGCAAATAAAACACGGGCCTCCTCCTCCTCCTCCTCCTCCTCCTCCTCCTCTTCCTTCCTCCGGCGCGGTGCCTCGAGAGACAACAGCCTGTGAATTTTTCCAGCCACTTTCGGCCGTCTTCCTCTCCCGGCTGTATGTATATACGCGCCGCGTGACCGGCTGTTTGTCGACGGATCGCGCGGTGTATTTGCACATCGGGCTCGCCACGATCTCCTTTCTCTCGCGTGTCATCCTAGCCACTATGCAAACACGTCAAACCTCGACTCTACAACGTAGCCCGCGAGCGCGCCGACCTTATCCCGCCCGTGTCAGGGAAGTTTGAGAAAGCTCGCGCGCCGAAGTTGCGTCTCGTTGCATTATCTTGGCCGCTCGCGATATTCGATGAGAGACGAAAAAAGGCAGGAGAAGAGGGAAACGGGGAGGGGGGAGGGAACCCTCCGATCGGCCGTAGCAGATAAATTTCCACGGTGGAAGGTCGGGCGCGGGCGGGTATCGCGAGGGCAACGAAAGCCAAGTTTCCTGCGAGGAGTCGGTCCGCAGGCACGCACGAATTTCACGGCCGAGAGCGTTGTCTCCAGTTTGCGAATATCTGCCGACTATCTGCCGGTTATCGGTTGGTCATCGGCTAGGTGCCTATATAGGTATACATGCGCGTGTACATGTATGTATACATGTATATATATATATCTATCGAGCGACAAAGGCGGGAGGAGAGATGCGAGAGGAAGACGCGTCGGGGAAAAGTTACGGGAAAAGAAGAGAAGGACGCGCCGCACACACACACACACACACACACACACACACACACACACACACTCGCCGCTCCACACCGAAACGGCGCACCGAGGTGAGAGGCGCAGCGAGGTGAGGACCGGGTGGTCAGGACAGAGCGGGAAGGTGGGAGGTATATATCGAAAGGAAGAAAGAAAGAAGAAACGAGTACGGCGGAGGGCAGAAAAAGACAGAGGAACCGTCGGGGAGAAGGTAGAGAGAGGATGAGGGCAGGTTGGACTACAAGCTGTCGGGCAACGATAGCATCGCCTATCGACCCCTAGGATCGCCCGAAGAGGTTTTCCATGTTCTTCTTCGTTATACGATCTTGTACGAAGAACGCTCGTACGAGGGTGTGCAGGTAACAAACACCCCCAATTATGTCAGCTTGAATTAGTAGTGGTCCAACTATTTTGAATCTAACGAGCCGCCTCGGTCCGTACGCCGCGTCTCTGGTTTCCTCGTCTTCGTCGTCGTCGTCGTCGTCGTCGTCGTCGGCGGGTTGTGTCGTGTCGTTGGTCGCTCGCTCGCCCGCCCGCTCGCTCGCTAGGTCGGTCGGTCGATCGGTCAGGTTCGTTCGTCCGTTCGTCCACTTGTCCGTCGCACATGTCGTGAAACAATTTTTCATTTGTGCGCGCGACCATTCGGCATTGTATACGGTAGTCGAATTCCAGGGAAACAATCGTTGTCGCCTGTCCTTGCCGACGATGTGGGACTTTCGACCTACGGTCGTGGGGCTCGTCGTGCGGGTCGATCGTCGCGAGAAACGCGAAAACTGATGTAATATCGCGTCTTGAAAAATTCTACCAGGTATCATTTCTTTCCCGTTATTTTTACCCGCTGATGTGGAGCGCCAGAGACGATGAATGAGCTGCACGTAACTCGACGGACTCGATCTTATCTCGCGTCCGGAAAGTCGGGCGTCTCGTCTATTATCCGTTCTCTCGTGTCGTTCATTAAGTGTGATTTCCTTAAGAGGGGAAAATCGGAAGGGTGAGAGAGAGAGAGAGAGAGAGAGAGAGAGAGAGAGAGAGAGAGAGAGATAGAAGGAGAAAGAGAGGATATCAATTCGGTGATGCTTGGCCACGCGGAGTGAATGTAGACGTAGTGACTTTTCAAGAAACGGAGACGACAGCTCTTTAGATACGGTGCGTCGGAAAACACGACTTTTCTCTTTCAAGCAGACATACCACGGTGCCACCCTCCTCTTGCCCACCCCTGCTGCGAGCAACGGTAATGCACAATGAGAAGACTAATTTGTCCAAGTCCGTTAGGGCCAGTTTCCGGGGTCCTCTTTTGCATGGGTTGTGACATATTTCTGGTCGACCGTACCGAATGACGAACACCGCGCACCGCAGGAAAACTCAAAAGGTCCCCTGCTCTTACTCTGCGGGAGCGTGATCCCGAACTAGGATAGACCTGGCTTCTCCCCGGGTCTATCTGCATTGTGCAATCGGCGAGCCGCTCGACGTTCACCAAGCAAACGGGGGGAACCTGCGAGCGCCTTTTCGAGCTCTGACATTTTCACTCATATTTATGACGAGCAGTGCAGCTCACCTTGTAGTTGCTCGATCCTCCCGTTGGTGTCTCGGCGGCGTAACTCGTCGAAAAAACCGGTCCGGCGCGGTCGTCTTCGTAAACCAATCTTCGATCAGTGCTGCCATCGCCTTGACCAACGGCCGTTCGCCCAACGATCGTCTAGTTCGCCCACGCGATTCGCTCGAAATCACGACGCGTGCACGCATCGCGAGATCTCGACGCGAGGTGTGCACGGCACCGCGCAACAATGGAGTAAGGTAAGAGAGAGGGGGGCAATCTTAAATTGCCCTTTTACAAGATAAGAAATTAAGTATCAACATTTCTCGCTGACTGGCAAGCATCTCCGGATAAGATAAGCTTCGCGCGTTCTCGCTTACTCGCGGGACCGCTTGCTATCGGTTCGCTCGTTATCAAATTGACAAACATGGCGACTCTCTCTACTTTTTATCCGAAAAATGCTTTATCCAGCTCCGCGAAGCTCGTAACCGAAATACGTATCGTAGAAGAGTGTCGAGTCTCTCTAAAAAATTGTCTACGAGCTTCTTGTTATCCAACAATCTAACGCGCGGTCGAGTCGTCTCGTCGAGAACACGCGATTGTCTAAACGAACGACCGCGTCGACGCGGCTGGAGGGTGAGATCGCGCTGTAAACAAATCGTAAAAAGCGCGAAAGAGAGAGAGAGAGAGAATGAGAGAGAGGGGGGGCGGAGGGAGGGGGAGAAAGAGAAAGAGATTCGTTTTCGTGAAGCTAACGTCGATATCTCGCGCTATTCAAACGTCGTAATAGACTCCCGGAGCGCGCCGGGAGAACCCTTATAAAACTACTCTCTTCGTTTCAGCGACTACTCCTTTTTAACGCCCGGCGATCGTTACAGCCATAAAAGTCGAATCGCGGAGAATGAGAATTCTCCTCGCGCGGGATCGATGTTCGGCGGGGCGCACTCGAGAAATTGTGCAGCTGGCCGGGAAGAAGAGTTAATCGCCTCGGCGAGATCCGTTATTTTTCAGCGGACGTTAAAATAAATCTCGCTCCCGTTCAAATATGATCTCTCGACGTCATCGACGAGCGTCTGCGACACATTGGCCGCGTTCGGCAGAAAAAGCTGCTTGCTAAGCGCTTAGTGATTATTATTATCTATGATTGGAGTATTCTTTTAGATCTTTAACAAATCCAGGGGAATGAATCAATCAGAGGCGATAATCACTAAGCGCTTAGTAAACAGCTTTTTTTGCTGAATGCGCGGCCATTGACCGCTGTTTGCCAGCGAACGTTCCCTTTAGTGTCGCGTTATTAACCCTACAGATCCTGTCGAATTTGAAAAGGACCGATAGAAAAAATGTCGAGTTACAACATTATTGGTGATGTAATATTATTGCCGTACGCGCAGGCCGCGTCGTCCCGCTCCTGCGAGGCGTTGAAAAAGCTCCGGTAATCGACCGTGACAATTAAACAAAAGAGACCGGCGGGTGCATCACACGGGTCACACGAATACAAAGGAGGCGAGGAGAACAGGCCGACAGGCAGGCTCGAGATCGAATAAAACTCGATAGCCGACGCGTGACCGAAGTGTCTTATCCGCGGTTTTCTCTCTTCCCTCCTCTCTCCTCCCGAAGCAAATATCAATAAAGCTCAGTTTACGCGCTAGTAATGAAAGGTAAATAAGGATAAGCGCTCGTTTATTGGCCGCGATGATACGGCCATTAGAGTGACTTCAATGTTCCATAAACATTCGTGCCGAAGCCGGCCATCCCGACGATAGCAGTCCACCGAGCCTCCCGTGTAATGGATTAATTCGCTGACTTGACGCCGTAACGCGCGAATTATCGCGACGAGTGTCAGCCGAGATACGAATAGCCAGACGTATTTCCGAAAAATGACCTCGGGTCAATCGTACGATGATCCACAAACGTAACTTTTTTTCGACTTGATCACGACGCTCTCTCTTCCCATCTTCCCTCTTTCCATCGTCTGGTTTATCCGCGCCGCGATTACGCGCTCCTGTAGCTGGATCGAGAGAGCAATAAGACGACGAGATTTGCGTACGGGACTCTCGGACTAATCGACGCGGTGTGTTACGTGTGTGCTGCCACCCTTTTAAAATCCGACGTGGAGTAACACGAGGCAAGGGACACGCCTCTAAGCCTCGATTATCTCGTAAAATACGCTCGACAGCGGTTCTTAGTTATAACCGGAAGCGACGGTGTGTCGAGACCCGATGTGATGGAGAGGGGGAGAGGGACAGAGAGAGAGAGAGAGAGAGAGAGAGAGAGAGAGAGAGAGAAAGCACTCGAGATTATACAACGTGTATGTACATACGAAAAGCCAATGCGTGGGTAAACACACATTAGTAACGTGACCGGTCTTTATCGCGCGGGTCCTTTAGAGCTCTGCGGAGGGCTGTTCGAGGCTGATTCTCGAAATGAATCGTGAAGTCCTTCCTTTCCGGTCGTTCTTAAGCCTATTACCGACCTCCTTAGCGTCCTCTCTCTCTCTCTCTCTCTCTCTCTCTCTCTTTGTCCTTCTTCCTCGCTCCTCCACGTCCTCCACGTCGCTCCTCGCAGCTCGGACGGGCCATTCAGCGACACCGGCGCGAGTCGCTCGCGAGCATCCATAATCCTCGTGCGTATGTATTTACAAGCACGATAGGACTCGCGCATAATACAGCCACGAATCTCAGAGACGGGCCACCGGGGGCGAGCCGACATTTTTCTCGGCCGCACTGTCTTCCTGTCCGATCTATGACGAGAAAGAGAGGAAGCGAGACGGGGGAGCGATGTAGTCGAAAAAGAAGACGGAGCGCGTCCACGTTCCGGGAATACGAAGAGAGCAGTCCATTCAGGACGCGGGATGCGACTCCCGCAGTCTCGCGTCGGGGCTACCTGTTCCTACGTATAGCGCGTTCCTTCTCCTTCTCCTCCTCCCCCTCCGCCCCTTGCTCCTCTCTTTCTCCAGCTCCGAGGAGCCTCGAGGAACCTTAAGACGATCATCAGTCATTCCGGATCGCCTTTCTCGTGGATCACGCGGCGTAGAAATGTCGAGACGCGCGCTCGCGCGTCGTCGTCGTTCAGGAGGGTCCCCATTATTCGTCATTACACGGTCATTCGTGAAAACACGTTTCGAATGACTCTCGTTCGAATGGCTCTCTCGCACCCCATGGGCTTTGCTTCTTCCCCTCTTGCTGTAAGACGCTCGTGTTACGCGTCGTTCACGCATCGGCATGATTCGGCCGTTGTAAGAAAGCGGCGATGAACGGAGAGAGAGAGAGAGAGAGAGAGAGAGAGAGAGAGAGAGAGAGAGAGAGAGAGAGAGAGAGAGAGAGAGAGAGAGAGAGAGAGAGAGAGAGAGAGAGTGTGGTCGTCAATATTTGAAAACAACTCTCCAGCAGGTTGAATGGAGTCTGATGCTTTTACAGAGATGTCACGCGCGTACTTTCTTCTTCTTTTTCTTTTTCTTCCCCGCCCAATATCGCGAGCTCGGACGCGTTAGCGCATTAAGCTACCCGCTTACGATTCACTCCCGGGTACATTTAATTTCGTCCTGATCGCTCTCCTCGTTCGGCCGCCACGTACGATATTATCTCTCGGGGTAACGACTGTCCGGAGAATCTTCGGTATAATTGAAACCTGGCCCGAGTCTCTCTCTCTCTCGCTCTCTCGGACTGTTCGCGGTCGGGATAAGTTTCGGCACGGTCGAAAGCCAATGCCCAGTCTAATCACAACTCTGCGCGGAGGGCACGCGCCAAGCTGATGGGTTCATTAGGCGTCGCGACGCCAGCCGCATCCTGATCTTACTTTTCTGCCCGGTAATGGCTCCTCTCGTTCGTCGCTATTCTCTCGTGGGATTGGTTCAAGTTGTACGCGACCGGATTGCTTAGCGCGTTTCGCCGGGACGCTCCGACGAGCCCGCGTAACTCTACGATCGCGGGACCGTTTAGGCGTGGAAATTGGGGGCGGAATATATCGGTGGGCGATGAAACGTTAACTCGGTATGCGAGACGTGGCGGCTGCGTTCAGCTGCCGCCGAATATATATAAGAGCCGCTCGAATAATTCCAGTTATGGATACTTTCGGGTAGTTACGAAGGCGTAGTTTTCTTTTTCTTTTTTTCTTTTTTTTTTTTTCTTTTTTTTGAGTTTTCAAAATAATATCGAAGGATAGGGCCATTGTCCCTCCCCACCGTCTACGGACTGCTATCTCTGTCGTGTGAAAGGAAAATAGGAGCTTCACGTATCACGCGAGACTCACCGTAGCGAAAATGTACTTAACTTCGTCAATCTTTGCACGTTACCGAATTTTGCGCGAAAGAAAGAAACGACCGCGGCTAAATCTAGCGACTCGTCATTTCTCGTAACGGTGGAAGAAGCGCGAGCTGAAGAAACGGACGTGTCGTGATAAACGTTAGTAAATTGGCCGGTTCAGTTATCGCGAACGAGACGGTGACGAGGTAGCGGAGCAAGATCGGCAGGACGGACGGGGACGACGGCGAAGCGTTATATCTAGTTTGCCGTGGAGTGGCAAGCCAATAATTGCACTATTCCATCCCGCTCACTTCTCCTAATTTATTTTATTACGGATGACTAGGCCAGCTTTGAGACTCTCGCGCCATCCGCTGACTCGGTCGCGTAATTGAGAAAACCATTAAGGGCTCGCGCGCCGTCGTTTTCCGCCGCCCTTTAAACTCCTTAATGAATTGAGCCTAACTGCGATTATGCTATCTCGCCGGCCGGGTGACGCCTTTTGAAGGGACGCCGACCCTCCGGGGTTTGACGTTTAATTTTTTCGCGCCTCATCTTCTTTTCATGGCGACGAGTGCCCTCGTCGTCGATCCTTCTCGAGAACCGTCGCGCTCCTGCGTTGTTCTTGGAATTGTTTCGCAGAATCTCAGCGAGAGGCGTGCGTGCGGAGGGACAACGAGACGCGGTGTGAATCAACGCTGTAAATACTCTCGTTACTAAGACTCGATCGCGATTCGTCAGCTTTCATTACAAACCTATCGACCGATCACTCATCGTCTCACTTTTTGCACGAAATCTAAAATAACGATAATTCCACGATGGAAATATTTGGCGAAGACCACGTGGCGCGGTCGCGGTCACGCATTCGCACATCGGGCAGTACGGATGAAAAGAAAGGTAGAAACCGAGGGAAACGGGAAACGAAAAAAATCCGCGCAAAACAAAGATCCATATACGGTCGTCCGTGCCGAAAATCGGTTGGATGATCGGCACGGTAACCGTCGGAGCGGTAAGCGACGCCCTGACGGAATAAATAATTCGCATGCACGTCGACGGATAGATATAGAGGTTCTCGGTGCTCGCACGCATCTACACTCACACGTACGCACGTACGTGAATGTACGAACGTACGTACAAACGCACGAATGAACAAACGAACGAATGAACAAACGCATGGACGAACGAACGAACGGACGAACGGACGGACGGACGGATGGACGGACGGACGGACGGACGGACGGACGGACGGACGGACGGACGGACGAACGAACGAACGAACGAACGAACGAACGAACGAACGAATGAATGAACGAACGAACGAACGAACGAACGAACGAACGAACGAACGAACGAACGAACGTACGTACGAACGTATAGCGATTTCATTGCTAGCACAGAGTGGCGTTTGACCGACGTGTGATATGCAGCGACGAGCCGTGATGGAAGCGGCCGTAGAGGTGAGCAGGTGGTGGTGCAAGGTGGTGTAGGTGAGCGTGTGACGCCACCCAGTGCTACACCCTGACCCCCTAGCCGTCGTCCGATTCACTCATCCCGCGCTCTCGTCTACTCATTCTCTCCCCCGCAACTCCCGTCCCCTCTCATATCTCCTCCCCTCCTCCTCTCTCTCTCTCTCTCTCTCTCTCTCTCTCTCTCTGTCTCTCTCTCTCTCTCTGTCTGTCTCTCTCTCTCTCTCGTTCTCTCCTTCTCCCCGTGCAGCACACTCTCTCGACGTTGCAGCAGCCCTTTCAAACAGCCGATGCAATATTCAGCGGCTCTTGGCAGTCGTTTGTGGGGGAGGGTCGGCCATCGCCACCAAAAAAAGAGCCCCACGTGGCCGAAGCCTCCGACCGTCAAATTGGCGCCGCTGTCCATCAACCGTTGCGCGAGCGATCGTCTCTCTTTCGCTCTTCTCACGCCCGCCCTCCTCCTGCCGTTTCTATCCTCGTCCGTCCCCTTCGCTCTCTTTCTCTCTCTCTCTCTCCTCTCTCTCCGTCCCTCTTTTGTTTCCTCTCTCGCACCTTCCATCCCTCGTGTTTTTATTGTTTCTTTTTCTTTCCCTGCCCCTAACCCCTCTCCTTCGCGTTGCATCGTCGTCCATTGGACATCGAAGCGTTGATGCAACCTTCGAGTAGGCGGTGGTGGTTCATACCGAATCGAGGGTGTGAGTGATTTTTTTTCTTGCCTCTTCACCACACACATACCCGTGGTCCTTTGATTTCTTTTTATAAGATGCGTCCTGTGCTGTGATAAGCGCGCGGAGTATACATAGAGACGGTCAACTAGGGTCAACTAGGGATTTTCTAATCGACAAGGCGCGGTGGGGGGATTTCATTGGCAAAGATAAACCGCGCGACTGTGCTCCGCGCGTGATTAATTTTTCAATCGCGTCTTCGAGCTCGCAAGCTCGAAGCACGGAATACAAGATAACGACAAAATAAGAGGAGGAGAGTACGTCTCGGGGAGAGCACGCGGTGTTGGTTCGCCAGAGCTAAGTAAGACTACCACGTGTATATCAGCACTTGGTGCAACGTAACGAGGTAAGAGAGCGCGAGGCAAAAAGAAGGAGCAACGAAGGGGAAGGAAAGAGCAAGAAGAAGAAGAAGAGAAGAAGAAGAAGAAGAAGCGACTGGAGACGGAGGAAGCATAAAAGAGTCGACACTCCGTTATAATAAAGTCCACCCTAGGAAGCCTTCCGCCCTCTTTGCACCAACCCTCTCTCCCACTTCTCTCCTGGCAGCAGCAGCAGCATTACGCTATCCAACTTACTTTGTTCCTCAACTTTATTAATTTTTCCCTCGGTCTTGGGGGAGCGTCCGTTCTCCTGCTACCCCGTCGCCTCCGGTGGTTATATCGAGAGTGGTTATATCTAGCCGTCGGGGATAGTAAGCGAGAAGAAGAAGAAGAAGAAGAAGAAGAAGAAGAAGAAGAAGAAGAAGAAGAAGAAGAGATGGTGAAGGAGGTGGGGGGAGGTAGGGGCGAGAGAAGGGGTGAGAAAGAAAAGAACGAGCGGGTGGAGAAGGTTCTTCCTTGTGACGGGAAATTTAAAAATCTGTCTACGCGTTGTCGAACCACCCGAGGAAACTTTATTATTAGCGCCGCGCGCACTGGAGAGAGACGGGATCGAGAGGAAAGAGGGGATGACGACGTCGTAGACGTCGTCGTCGACGACGACGACGACGACGACGACGACGACGAAGGAGGTTCGACGAACTACACCGCGAACGGAGATATTGCCTTTATAAACTCATTTGCAGTCGCGACCCGGGGAAACGAAAGAAGAAATTTTGTCCGCCGCTCAGGCGCGACGGCGCGCGCGATTCGGACAGGAATTGCGCGATCGGCTGACAAGGCGCCGGTGATTGATGCGCCCCGCGAACTAAAGACTCTCCGATGCCGAATAATTAGAGAGGGGCTCTTCGACACTTTGCCGGAGGTGTTGGCTTTTTTACGCTGATATAGCTTCGCCTCCCCCGCCGTTCGTTCGCGGGAATTCCCGTCCGCCGCGAATTTTTGTAACTGAGTTTTCAGAAAGGGAGAGAGAGAGAGCGAGAGAGAGAGCGAGAGAGAGAGAGAGACTTGGCCTGTGAATCGTCTGAAATCGCAATCGAGTCTTACGCGACGGGGAAAGAAATCATCCCGCGATATCGATTTATCGCCGCGGAAAGGAGAGAAGTGCGCAAGGCGCGCGCGAGCGCGCGCGAAAGCTCAGCCGGGAAAAATTCAATTGTGACGACATTCGTGAACCGATTAGCGGTGCCCGCACTTCTCCACGGGCTTCTGCAACATAAATATTTACGACTCATTCAGGAAGCTAATATAAATGCGATTTGGGCGTTTGCTCTTTTTGGTGCATGCTCTAATCGGATTAGGCCCGGCGCGCAACAACGGACCGCGTCTGCTCCGCATTGTGCTCCACGCCGCGAGCCCACCTTACCCCCTCTAGAATGGGAAAAGGGGTCCTCCGCTCCTGTGCATTTCACTATACACGCCGAACCGCGCCACTGTGTGATCCCCTTCGTCCGCCCGCCCGCCCGCCCGCGTCCCCTTTCATTATTCACGTCGCTATTCCTGACCGGTGACGCGGATTTAGTCGCTTTACGTCTACTCCATACAGCAGCGAGATATAAGTCGACACGTCGCTGCTGCGCGTTCGTACCGATGTTCCTTTCGTGGGCTGCTGAGCGAACTGCTAGCGAAGCCCAACCAGACGGCCAGACCTGCCGATGAGCGCTCGCGCGGATCGCGCGTCAGGGCCGCATTGTGCCATGCGTCTGTCTGTTGCCTCAACTGCTTTCCGCTTTTTCTCTCTCTCTCTCTCTCTCTCTCTCTCTCTCGTTCTCTCTCTCCCCCGAGCGTATTCCGGCATTCCGTGTGTTTCCTGTGTGCGATGTGGGAACGTGTCGCGAGACTCGATGACAGCCGAAACGAACGACGACGACACGTTATTTTCTTTCCGCTCGCCATTGAGAGAGCGCGTACAGGCCCACGGGGGGGGGGGGGCTCTCACCTTCGCTTCCTCCGGCTAATGTCGTTTCTTTCTGCGTCCACAGTGCGAGTACACACATATTACAAGGCGACGCGGTGTGTCGATTTCGACATTATTTTCGAATCTTCCGAGCCGCGCGCTTTCGAAATAGATGTCTCGCGATACAATTTGTCATTTTGTCCGGCACAGGCTGAACATTAAGTAAGGCGGCAACTCCACGTCGCAGACACTCTCGTTACACAACCGCGAGCGTTCTTTACGACTAGGAGGAAGCCGAGAGAGAGAGAGAGAGAGAGAGAGAGAGAGAGAGAGAGAGCGAGAGGAGCGACATGAGAGACAGGGTGACCGTGTGTAAGCGACTCTCCACCCCATTGTCAGCCGGAACCTTTTCAGAGACGCATTTGTTATCCTTTGAATGAGGAGCAAGCTATTATTTATTCCATTCTTATTTTTTGTCAGGCACCCGTTGTGTAGTAAATGGATATAAGTCAGCGCGGGCGAGCAGTGGCTCTGTCATTTTTATCGCCTCTCCCTGAATTAAGAAGGTGGAGCCGCGACTTCCTCCTCCACGTCCTCCCTCCCTCTCTCGCACCCCCCTCGCCCACCGTGTCTAACTGTTTCTCTCTTTCTCGCTGTCTCTATCATACGACGTACCTCTGTGTCTCTCTGTCTCTCTCCCTCCCGCCCCCTTTCCGTTCCCTCATGCGGCACTCTTCCTCCGCGTTTTCTCTCGCTATCCTCCTCCACCTCTTTCTCCTCCACCTCCTCTTCCTACTCTTATCTCTCGACTAGCCGACGAACTGAATCGAGCAGGAGGACCGCCATATTTCTGCCTTGCCGGTAGGGTACATTCTCCGTGTCATTGTTCCGATTGTGACCGGACCGAAACGAGTTGGGCGTTACTACTCGTTGAACGTACGATTTATAGGATTGAGTTAGCGCGCCGAGAGACGAAAGAAGAGTTGCGCGAATTCGCGACTGCGACGTCCCTATTGGCCCTGCGCTTTCCTTCGGTCTCGTCGATACCCGTTCCACGACAATACCCTCTGTGCGATTTGTTTCTCACCGACCGCTCTTCTCTCTCTCTCTCTCTCTCTCTCTTTCTCTCTCTCTCTCTCTCTCTCTCTCTCTCTCTCGGTCTCTTTCCTCCTCCCGAGCACCGAGAGCATACTCCACACTTTTGGATACGTCTCGGAATTATTCAAAATTTAATCCGCGCTGTCCAGCCGTCGGACATGTCAAGGAAGGCAGAGACTTGGCCCGAGCGACATTCGAAACGACAGAAGGCGCGTGTTAGCGCGAATGTTGGTCCGAGCCGATATCTTACTACGGTCTCCACTTAGTGTCTTCAATAATAAAGCACATCCCTCATATCTAACGTATCACGCACGTACAACGCCGTCATTGATGATCACGCTGCCGAAAAGACGCTCCCGGCCTCCTCGTCTCCCTTTCTTCTTCGTTCCAGGCTTCCGCCCGGCGGGAGAGAGACAGAGAGAAGAAAGAGAGAGAGAGAGAGAGAGAGAGAGAGAGAGAGAGGGAGAGAGAGAGAGAGAGAGAGAGAGAGAAAGCACCGTGTCCGAAGTCGCGGTGGAGCCGCGGACATTAACCGGGATTTCGGTAGTCGCTGATATCGCGCGAGGGGATCCAATAACATATTTGACGGATGGCGGAGGGTCCGTGAAATCGGATTGACCAACG
Source organism: Harpegnathos saltator (assembly GCF_003227715.2). Taxonomy (NCBI): domain Eukaryota; kingdom Metazoa; phylum Arthropoda; class Insecta; order Hymenoptera; family Formicidae; genus Harpegnathos; species Harpegnathos saltator. The sequence continues at coordinate 421,523 of NW_020230162.1, read as the reverse complement.
TCCATATTGGATTCCTTTTTCTGTAACGTTGTCCACCTTCTTTCTTACTGACCCTTCACGGCTCGGGGATTACCGCGGCGAACAGACCTACCTTCGATCGTTCGCGTAGGAACACGAATCCCCCATTTTACGCGCGTCGTCACGCGACAGATCGGAGTCTACGACGGCCGAGATCGTTGTCGGCAGATTCCCCGTGTCTTTATATCGTTAACAATAATTCGAATTCCGAATATACCAGGAGACATATGTCTCTGCAAAAAGATACGCTCTCGGTCGCGCGCGCGCGACAATCTCCGTCTATGCGCTGTCGTAACCGCGGATAGCTCCTTTCCAAGCGTTCCCTGCCAACTTTGTCTCAAGTACCGATTTGAGTGTCTGGTTGAACGACGAGGAGTCATTTTATTTCGTTTAACTGCGCGTTCGTTTGACAGAGAGAGAGAGAGAGAGAGAGAGGGAGAGAGAACGAGGCAGACCAAAGAGAACGGAGGTGGCAGGACGCAAGCGGAACGAAGAAGGGACGAGAGAATGGACGAAGGCAACGAGCTCGGGATTAGCCAACGGTAATAACCGTCCCCGCGGTTTCGAAAGCTCGCCAACCAACAGCCACAAGCTCGTCTCTTCTATGCGGGAGGGTGCGCGCGAGAGACAGAGGGAAAAGGGGGTTAGGCCGTGAAAGAGCGAGCGAGCGAGCGAGAGCGCAGGAAAGAGGGACGGTTTGCGAGACGACGGAGGAGTGGGACCGTAGTAAGAGTGGCTTCACGGGGATGATTTTACGTGGTGAGGCAGAGAATGTGGGCCTACACGGTAGTCGGTGGCCGTGTCGGTAGGCGGTCTGAGGCAATCCTGTTGATTAAAAGGTGGGGAATCGACCCAAATAAACTCGCCATTAAACCAGATGAGTCTCTCCGCACGATCGCGCTTCAACCTCGTTCTACGTTTCCACAAATGTCCGTGTGTATTGCGAAGGTGGCCCTCTATGTGTGTGTACATGTGTGTGAGTGTGTGTGTGTGTGTCTCTGTGTGTGTGTGTGTGTGGAAGTGTATGCCTGTTCTGTACGTGTGTGTACACGACGCGCGCGCGCACGCGCGCGCACACACACACACACACACACACACACACACACACACACACACACACACACACACATACACAGAGAGCACCCTCTTTTTCCCGTCTGCCGCCTCGCCGAGGTGGGAGACCCCGAAGGAGGGCCAAAGAGGGGTGGTGCCCGCGACGCGGGAGGGGAGAATAAATTGATTTCGTTGACTCAACCAGCCGTAACGCCCCCTCAGCATGATATCAACCCTAAGCCTCGGTTATCTTTATTTAAGCTTTACGAGAGTCTATGCCGGCGAATCGGGGGAGGAGAGGGGACTACTTCGTGGGAGGCTGTCTATCCGTCTTTCTCTCTTCCTCTTCCCGTCTCTCGCCTCCTTCACCTCACTCTTTCGATCTTATATTCCCTCGTTGGTAGCTTATAAGCAAGAGTATACCGTGCGGAAGGAGGGAAAGCTTCGGTACTGTCCTTGCGGTATTTTTACAGCCGCTTTTCCGAATATTCCGGGATAATCCTCTCCTCGGCGGCTCGCCGGCTTCCGCGCTGCCTCGTCCGAGTTAATTGCGAATTCGTCTCGCGCGTGTTTTATACGGTGTAATATGCAGAGATCGTGGATCTCTCTGTGTGTTCCGCTCTGTTTAATCGTCGTCGTAGAGAACAGTCGAGCGAGATCCGATCGGAGTCACCGGTAGCATGATGATGTAACGCGATGATGGATGGATAGACGTGAAAGTAGAACGACATACCGGATAAATTACGCCGCGATATATATATATATATATATGTGTGTGTGTGTATATATGTACACGCGCGCGTATGCCGCGCGTCTCTATTCGATCCCTCGCACTTTGTCTCGGACACTTTGCATTTCGCGGCCGGGACAAATGGCGGCGGTGCGTGTGCATGAATATAATGAAATCGTATGGAGACGAAACGCGCTCGACTCGGCGTACCAATACGCGCACGCACACGCGCGTCGCCCGCTCCTCGTCCTCGTCGTCGGCGGCGACGACGACGATATTATAATAATGAAGCATGTCATTTCTCAGAGTGTCAACTGCACTGAATCGAAGGATGGGTGGGCATGTCCAGGGAAGAGCGATGCCGCGTCTAACATCCCCGAGGGTGTCGTGAAGCCCCGGGAATGGGGGACGCCGCGTAGCTTCATCAACGGATATTAAAGGATTTGCATGAAGTATTATTATCGTTATTGCCAGCATACCCCGAGGCGGAGTGTGTGTGCGTGCGTGCGTGCGCGTGCGCGCGCGCGCGCGCGCGCGCGGATGTCGAGTTAAGCGATAATTTTATTCGACACTCGTTCGGCCCGAACACATTGTCAGTTTCGTATACGGCGACGAGAGTGCGATTCCGTGTTAATTAAACGCCGCGGCACTGCGAGCGAGCGAGCGAGCGAGCTCGATTGATAGAATATTCTCATTTGATAGTCGGATAGATTTATTTATGTTCTCCGGCTTGGCCGACACGCAATTGTTATCGTCGAGCGAGAGTAAAGCCCGCGAGCGTCCTCTCCGCGATTCCGTCGTGATTTCGTGAATCTGTTCCTTCGCGAGTCCTTGGCGAGCCCTCGCTTGCGCGCGACGGAGCGGCGTTCCGCAGGCTGACGATTCCTCCCTTTGCGATCTTTTCGCGAGTTTTTCACAACCCTGTCACGGGGCGGCGACGGACGATTAAGTTGCGGAAACGCGAAGCGCTCGCCCGTTCAATTTCAACCCGCTGGTGTAGGCGGCGTTTTTAGCAGATTTTAATACGGACGCGTCAATAAGCGAGTCGCGCGGATGAATGACATTAAATTATACGAGCTGCTGTAAGGCGCCGAACGAAGGGGGTCCGCGAATAGCAAGCCACATCTGTGGCCCCGCAGAGGGTGTAACTGTTATAACGGGAGCGAGGGCGCCGAGACTCGCGCTGACTTGTGTGACTGCTCTGCTCCTCCCCCCTCCGCTGTCCCTCTCTGTGTCCCTGTGTATATTCCCTTTACTCTACTTGGCGCTAACTTTATTGCGTGGCAATTTGCTTATTAACTCGCAGTTAGTCTCGGCTGCGCGTCGATTAATTAATAGACGCCGAGTCGCCAGATGGAGACACGCCCAGAATCCACCTTCCTAACCTCCGGGCGAGTCGGCGTGAGATTTGCACACGTTTATCCTTAAACACTCCCGCGACCCCGACTCGACTCTGCCAGACTGTCGAACCACACACGGCCATGATGGCCGGGCAAATTCATCAAACGCGCAACAATACGCGGGGATTGCCCAGGATCGAAGCTAAAAAGGTAATCGTGATCGCCGAAACGTCCAAGGGAACAATCAACGCGAACAAAGGGAAATCGCGCGCGCGCGCGCGGCCGGTATCATTAATCGGCGATTCAAATCAGGAGAAGAGAACACAAAATTGTCGGGGGTAGAAGTAGGAGTGGGATGGGAATGCCGAAGCAACGAAGCCGGGGTGCAGTGCTCCCAGAAGATTGCGGAAACGATTGAGACGAATGCGTCTACTCTTGCGCTGACAGCGGAAAGAAGGAAAGGCAAAGAGGGGGGGGGGGACCACCACCATCACCATCGCCGCCGCCCCGTCACCATCACCGTGACGCCACGCGCAGTTTCCATTGTTACGTCGCCTATCGAGACTTAACGCTGTCGTATAACCGGCGTCGACCAATATACCCCATCTCCTTTATCTTCGGCCGCGCTTAGCCAACCACCGATGGGTGTACACGCACACCAACATGCCCCAACTACGCGACCAACACACCCGCGTGTACACACACCGCGACATTGCGTAAACGTAACGCGTTGACAACGTACGTTGGCGGATGCAAACATTTGAGCAGCTTCCTTAGCCGCCGCCGCATGGTAAACCCGAAGCCGCGCCGAGACTTCGAGCCCGTTGATGCTGTACATTTACGTGTACACACGAGAGAGAGAGAGAGAGAGAGAGAGAGAGAGAGAGAGAGAGAGAGAGAGAGAGAGAGCCGTAACGAGCTTTGACGCTGCCATTTGGCGGACGGTTGATTGATCCACTTGGCTCATTTGCTGCCTCCGCAGTGTGTCGCACGCGCGACACTCTGTGAGAGATACGAGAGAAAGAGAGAGAGAGGGGGGAGGGAGAGAAAGAGAGAGAGAGAGGGAGAGAGAGACCCAAGCCCAATTAAACCGCGCGAGAGCACGTCGACTGGAGAACTCGAGAAGGGCCCCTCCGCTGTTATTCGTTCTTGTTCGGTCGATCGGAGAAAAGTTTGTCCGTCAGGCGGCTGAAATTGTTATTGCGGCAACGAGAGAGAGAGAGAGAGAGAGAGAGAGAGAGAGAGAGAGAAAGAGGGGTTCTTTCCCCGAAGGACAACGGCTTCCGGGTAATGTCGTCACGCGCATGACCGCGCGAGAAACGCGAGCGATACCTGGTATTTAGGTGGAACATTGATCGCCGAAACAACAATAATCATATTTCATTGCGAATCGATGCGACGAGCCGGAGACGACGCGGGGAGCGAGGAGACGCGCGCAGGCTTTCATTCCGCGAAAACCACCCCCGGCTGCGTCGTTCCTCCTTCGCCAACCTCCTGGCGTACGGACAACAGCGAGAACGTACACGGGCGCGCCGCTCGGTGTCCGTTCGTTCGTCTGTCTGTCCGGTCGAATACACGCAGGTGACTGGCATGCGTGTGTGTGTATAAGTGCAACTCCATATGCCGTACTTTACGCACGTATATACGCGTAGGAGATGTAGCACGCACGTGCGAAGGGCTGAGCGGAGAAATCATATTGACCCGGAGCCATATACGCCTCGGCCGACGGCTACGAATCAATAAAGATTTCCCATCGCGAGCCTCGAATCGGACGGGGAATATTTCAAACATCCGTCGACCCTTCTCCTACCCCAAGCAGCCACCCACTCTCGATCACCCTTCCTGGTCCTCGCATCATACATCTTCCTTCTTCGTCTCTCTTCGTCCGCGCTCCTCCTCCGTCTCCACCTTCGCCTTCGCCTCCGCTCCGGCCCGCCGCTTATTCGCATTTTTATTATCTCGGCGCGAGAAACATTTTTTATCGACTGCCCTGGCACGCGGGGTCTCTCGGACACAGGCTGTAAACTTTTCCTCCCCTTTTTACCCTACGAGAAGAGAGAGACTTCTCCTCCTCCAGCAGTCGCTTCTTCCCTCGCTCTCACGTTCGCTCGCTCGCTCGTTCGTTCGTTCGTTCGTTCGTTCGTTCGTTCGTTCGTTCGTTCGTTCGTTCGTTCGTTCCTAGCCAGCTCGCCCGCTTGCACACTTTCCACGTCCTTTTCCCCGACATGTCGCGCAGGCATGAATACGTAAACCCCGGTTTGGGTTCATGAAAAGTGAGAGACACGGACGGAAGGTTCTATTTGAGCATCGAGGTGGAGGAAATGTCGCCGCGGCGAGTGACGTAATTGATTAGATCTGTAAGAAACTGATGAAATACCGCTCGACCGATTATGTCGGAAGAAATGAGATTTCGCTGGACGTGAGGTTTATTTAGAGGGTTTATTTCATCTTCTCGCTAGCGCGTCTCCAAGGGCTTCTCCGACGTTGCTGTTGAACCACGGTGGCCGGACGGTGAGACGAGCCTCGCGAGCTTCATTGCGAATTTTTATCTCATTATCGTCCGATGCAGCCGTTGGCTGCGAGTATAAAAATACACCGGCGCGAGAGTGTCGACCATTTACTTATATCTCATCAGCGTTATCTCCGGTTGCCAATTTATCCGCGTCGATATTTTCGCCGCGATTTTCCTACTTACAGCCGTTTAACTGACATACGTTTAATAACGTAATTAAATCACTTCACTTATGGCCGCGGTGGGATAAAAATTAATTATCCAACACGTATTTTCGACGCCAATCCTGGCGATAATACACGGAAATATCACGCCGGTGTCGCAAAATAGAATTACGATACCAGAAATGGAGTCGTCGACAGCTAATCGGATTGCCGATCGTTTTGCACAAGTACCTCTATTCGTCGAGTGACGAATTGATCGGAGACACATGATACGTGACAGACAAAGAAAAACGGAGACGATTCGAAACGAATGTGAATATATGTACGACTATAACAAGAGCTGTACTCTGCAGCTCACTTCGTTCTTCGGCAAATCATTCTTGGGAATCGTCCGCGAAGCGCGTCTGCTGAAAGTTACCGATTACCTTCTGCGTAGTCGCGACGCGGTGAGATGGGAAGAAGAAAATTCACGCCGGAAGTGTTCACGCAAAAATCCTCCCTCTCCCTCCCTCTCTCTCTCTCTCTCTCTCTCTCTTTCTCTCTGCCTCTTGCTCGAAAATAATGTTCGACAGCTCAGATAACAAGGCGAGTAATTTACAAAGCGTCAGGCGACGGTATACGTCACCCGGTAATTGAATGCTCTTTCTCCCTCTTTCTCTCCGTGTGTCGCGCGCGCGCGCGCGAGGGTGACTCGTTCCTCCGGATTAACGTTCCGCAAGCTGGCTCGCCCGAGAGTGGCTCGATAGTGCGAGTTAAGGGATGATGGTGAACCTAGGCCAAGAGAAGGAGATACCCAGGGGATGCTCGAGACATTTGTCAACGAGACGAGCGGTGAGTGGACCGGATCTCCACTGTACTACGGATCGTACGTGTATCCCGCCGAGACCGCCGCGCGGAGGAGAGATGACCTTTCTCTCTGTCTCTCGTCCACGAGTCCTCTTTCCGTCCCGTCCACTCTTGCCCCTCCCCCCCCCCTCCCCCCGTCTCAGCTCGGGCAATATTAAACCGCATACGTCTTCGGCGTTTGATCAAAGGACGCGACCTCCCAGACATTTCTCTCTACCGCGAACGACCCTGGCTGAACAATCGCTCGCGGAACAATCCACGACGGGGGTAGGTCGCTCGCTCGCTCGTGATCACGTTCGCCAAGATTGATCTTCGTCCGCGCGACGTAAACGCACCGCCTAGGTATATCCTCGCGGTTCGGCAAGATGCGCGGAGCAAGGTGCTCGTTATGGACGACGACGAGTGAGTTGCTCCTTCTTAGCGCAATAGTTCCCCTCAAACGGGGAAATCGAGCGCCGCGCTACGCTGAACGATAACTCCGGAGTGAGTTATCACCACGTCGGTGCCATGTAACTGTGATTGTAGGTTAACAACGTTACAACTCGTACATTAATTAACTAGCTCTCGGCCAGCGTGTTTGCGTTTGCGGACCCGTTTAGGCGGGATGACGGACCGCGGGCCAATATTATTACGAAGACAAACGGACCGACGTTATCTACCATCGAGGGCTTTCCGACCCTTTGCCCCTATCGTCCTCCTCCGGTAGCCCCCGTGGTCTCCGGAGAATATTCATCGGGACGAGAATAGATGAGCGACTCGAAGTCCCGGACGACGGATTTCGCACATCGGAGTTGTCTCTCTCTCTCTCTCTCTCACGAGGGAGAGAAGGAGGGGGAGAGAGAGAGAGAGGGAGAGAGAAATCTTTTTTGCACACACTGGCGCGCGAGCGTGAGATTACCTGAATTGTCTTATAAAGGTTATCCTGTGTCGCGCAGATTCTCCGGCTTTATCGAATCCCGACGCGATATAGTAGACTCTGTCCTCGTCGTGTAATAATTGATAAATAGCGCGTTCACGCGCGCACGCGCGGCTCTTTCCGCGCGACGGCCGGCACCGACATCGACGTCAAATTAGTGATGACACTCGATATCGGGGAAACGTTTAGAGATATAAGTTTTCAGTTGTATCGCCTTGTCGCGACACGGCCATAAATTTTCTATCGTAAATAAGACGGCGCGACGGAAGAGGAAGGAGTAAGAGCGCGCAAGATCGCCGCGCGGAGTCTTCTCCGGTAGTTTCCGGGCGAGCTCGCGCGCGCTGCAGATATAGAAGGTGCGCGATTTTGAATTCTTCCTCTGTCTCATATCGAATAGGCTATGAAGTACGATCGCGAGTTGCGAGAGAAATGCTAGGTGAATGGCGGCACGTATAATACACACATAGAGAAAGGGAGAGAGAGCGCGCGCGAATGGGGGGAGAGGGAGAGGGAGAGAGAGAGAGAGAGAGAGAGAGAGAGAGAGAGAGAGAGAGATCGGGTAAAGGGAACCACGAAGTGAGTCGTAGGATACGTGGATAACAGCGCTCGCTCGGTTACGGTGGGGGTGTGTCCAGGACAAGGAACGGGCGGGTTCGAAATCGCACTGCTGAGCTGGCTGACTCGCATCGTTCGCCAACATTGTTCCCCTTTATTTGATTACAGGGCATTCGTATACACGATTTCGCAGCGTGGATTCTTCTTTCCGTTCCATTGATCCGTATTACAACGCCTGCCACCAGCCTTTATTCGGCTATCCGGTCGAATTCGCGTTCGCGAAAAGCACGCGCGCGCCGCTCTGTTACCTCTCTTCTCTCTCCCCTTCCCCCTCCCAGCCCCCACCCCACCGCCGTCTTCGCGCGTTCTCCCCGCGCGTGTTAATTAAGTTGTCGTTTCGCGATGTATCGCCGACGGGCGGTATGCAAAGGTGTTGCGGTTCTCACGCGTTGATGACTGGTGTCTCAGGGAAGAACTCATCGCGCGCCAAGACGATGATCGAGCTAATTGCGAGCGAGCTTCGCGCATTTCGCCCACTTCTTCCGCGCCGTTCCTTTCTCTCCTCGCGATACCTTCCCTCTTCTCGGTCTCTCGGTCTCGGTCTCTGCGCGCGTTTCTGTGTTCTCACCACCGTTGGAAAGCCGGCGAGAGAGAGAGAGAGAGAGAGAGAGAGAGAGAGAGAGAGAGAGGACAAAATATCCTTTCGTTTTATATAAATGGAGCGTTGTAAGCATGCCCCACAGGAGCAAGCAGGATTTCGTACGGCTAACAGATGAGGCATTAGGCAACGGTAATGGCTCCATTTCCCTCGTGGGGCAGCGCGCGAGCGAGCGAGCGAGCGAGCGAGCGCGCATGCTCGCTCGCTCGCGCGAAAGAAGGGCCAGGACCGAAATATTTCTACAAATCATTACTTTTAATTTGCTCGTCCCTTTTATCAAGACAAATGTGCGCGGCGCGCGAGCTCGCCGGTCGGGGCCCGCACACAAAGGCGCGCGCGCGCGCGCACGCCGAACTCTTCTTCCACATATTTCACCGGCACGTACATTCTCCGGCGCGCACGAGAGGGAGAGAGTTAACTTCGCTCTCACGAGAGAGAGAGAGAGAGAGAGAGAGAGAGACTTACAAGTCGTGAAGCGCGACCGCCGGTGTGTATGTGCGATACATGCGTATCTTTCCACGTGTGCAACAACGACAACGACGACGACGACGACGACGACAATGCTCTCGCGTTGGGTGCATCGGGCACCAGGAAACCGGGGCCGCGACCAGCTGGCTTCGCCGCGGGGCGCCACCGACACCGACATCGCTGTCGAGAGTATCGCGGCCATCGGCGAGCGCGCTTCGGTGCTCGGAGCCCGTGGCGCGGTGGTAGGTCGACACCGTGAGACGGACCCGGTGGGGCCCCGCGCGAGGAGAGGAGGCAGCAACAATAATTTTTCATAGGCAGAAAAGAAAAGGGAGGATGCCATTCATTAGCCCCGGCTCGGTTGGTTCGCACGTTGTTGGTGCTGCTGCTGCCTGTGACACCTCAATAACCGGCCAACCAGCCAACCAACCAGTCAGCCAGCCAGCCAGCCAGCCAGCCAGCCAGCCTGCACCGTCGACGACGACGACGACGACGGTGGTGGTATACGCAGCGGTATACGTGTCCACACGGACGTGTTCCCCATACACACGGGGCGATCCCGCCGCGCGTATCCCCGTATATAACAGATATATCTGCGCCGGCCATTGTGCTGTTATACTGATATTTCTGTTATTGCTGGATTAAATGCGCGCACCGTGCACCCCCCGCCGTGCATTATTCCGCAACGCGACGCGACGCGCTATTGCGCGTTTTCTTTCTCTCCCCTCCTCTCTCTTTCTATTTTTTCTCCTCTTCTTTTTTCTTCTTCCTCCCTTTACGAGCCGCTCCTCTTTCTCACATCGTAATACGCGAGCCGTTGATTGTTTTTTTTTTTTTTTTCTTCTGAGGGATTTGGCGATATGTTTGTTAAACAGACTGCCATAAAGCGTCCTCCGAGAGCGCTCGCGGTGAAGTTCCGAGTGGCGTTGGTTCCGTGTGTGACGTTGGAATCTCGAAGATTCAGCACAGATTTCACGATCTTGCCTCTCCCTCGCGCGATAACGCGTTCCAAATCAGATGAGAATCAACAGCCATCTTCGGTCGGGAATATAAATTCCGTTTCGTCTCGTGGTAGCGACTCGCGAAGCGGTCTTTCTTTCTCGCGGCGCGCAAGATCAGGGCGAGAGAGCCCTTACCGTCTATTAACGTCGCCCCCGACGATGGGGTTTCTCGCTCGGTCGAGCGTGCAGATACAAACGTTTGTTTTGCAAAACATCTTGGTCGCGGGATCGACGGTGCGGCACGAACCGCAAGCGAGAGAGAAAGACTCCGGGAGAGAGCGAGAGTCTGGGCCCGCGGGGCTGCGGGAGACGGCAGGGGGGAGTAGGTGAGAGGGGCGTCGAGGGGAGGGCCTGAAGAAGCAGGGTAACCAAACAGGGTATAAGTCACGGACACCCCGTGGTGTACCATCCGGTAACTCGACACCGTCGTTTGTACTCCGGTGTGGTAGGAGTGCCTGGCAGCGGCAGCACGGTCTTACAAGAACACACGTATGAATACGTACGACAATGGCAAGTTCTACACAGTAGTGTCGGGGCCCGGGGGCTCCGCGCCCTCCCATCAGATAGATCTGCCTGGTGCTGGTGTGACATTAGATACCATTTAAGGATTAATATAGCCATAAATAAGGCTGACTCTCTCTCCATGCTTCCGTCTTCTTCTCTGCCGTCGCTCTCTGCGCACTCACGGTAGGTCCGCGTGGCGGAGCGAGCAGACACAATGAACACACTCCGGGCACACCGCAGCTCTCTCTCTCTCTCTCTCTCTCTCTCTCTTTCGCTTTACAACGTCTGGCTCCTGAAAAGGTTGTTCGGGAGACGCAGACCGTCGCGTTGTTGGCGCGCTTCACCGCGTTCTCGCCTCGCGAGGCGAGCCGCGAACTTTCCGCTCGCGGCTCAAACGAACGGATTCCCGCCTGTGCTCGAGCGCGTATCGCGCTAAACCGATTCGATTTGTCCGGACGAGGAGAGCGAGGAACGTTCTGCCGAGGAAACGACGGGTATCTCCAACGTCGTTGTCGTCGTCGTCGTCGTCGTCGTCGTCGCCCACCACCGTCGCCGTTGTAAAAACCGACTGTAGCAGCCGCCATTGTTTCGCGTAGCGGCGCGCGCGATACTCGGGGATTGTCGAAAGTGGTACGAAATGCCGTTCAACACGTCGCGATAATATACGTAATATAAGAAAGGGCGAGTCGGGCGAGAGAGAGAGAGAGAGAGAGAGAGAGAGAGAGAGAGAAAGAGAGAGGAGTGGATTGGCGGGAGGGAAGGAGAGCATAAAACACAGCTGCCGCGGTGCAATCAACAGCTATATACCGGCGTGTAAGGAGGAGAAAAGCATCCTCCTCCCCGCACGCTCGCTCTGCCCCTCGCGAGAGCGCGTTCGCTTATATATTCCTAGAAGCGAATAATTTCATTCATACAAACGCGGCGCCAAACACGCTCTGTGTGCCCCGGGTGGCACGACTTGCTATTGTTACTACCGAATAACTACCAGCCGTACACCACCCTGCTCTCTCTCTCTCTCTCTCTCTCTCTCTCTCTCTCTCTCTCTCTCTCTCTCTCTCTCGCGCGCGCGCGCACGCTCGAGTTCTCGTTATATCTGCGATTCCACTTGCGCCGTGTCGGAGAGACGCTCCCGATACTTCGACGAAGGAAGAAGGAATTTCGGCGCGGTCGCGTTATTCGAATTCGATGCTTTCGTGTCGTGCGAGGATACGACGGTGGTGTAAAAAGAGAGTGAGAGAGAGAGAGAGAGAGAGAGAGAGAGAGAGATGTTAACGCTGATTCACGTGTCGAGCAAAAAAAGAAGGAAAAATCACGGCCGCGTAGATTTACGCCGAGTATCGATCGCTCGGCAAGTTTTCGAGACGCGAACGTCATCCGGAACACATTGTGACAGCGCGACTCGCTCAGTTTCTCGAGTTTCCACCTTCTTTCCGCCGACTTTCTCCACCGTCGGCGTGGATTTAGATATACTCCGGCAGTTTATACTCACGGCTTTCCTTCGGCCGGGTGGGCGGCAGCCATAAGCAAAACACTTGTCGCCGGCAGTCACGACTGCGCGAGTTCTAATTTCATTGCAGAAAGTTGTCGCTTGAATAATTAAAACACGTTGGAAACACGCGAGTTTTTCCGCCTGATTTGCATAAGAAGCGAACGAGCGCGACGACGCGACGGCGATGCTGACGGCGACGGCGGCGGCGGCGGCTACGACGACGACGACGACGACGACGACGACGACGACGACGACTCGACGAGGCTCTTATATACGCAGCTATATACAGAAGCATGTACGGTGTTTATGTATTTCTGCGTTTCCACTCTCACGGGGGACCGGCGCGAAATTAACTGCTTCTCGAGCTGTGCGCCATTCAAATTGCACGAATCAGCCTCGCGCCTTCCCACCTGCGCGCGGCGTATTTTCGCGATATAAAGAGAGAATCTTAAACGCGCTGGCCGACTTATGGACGCGATTCGACACAATAATTAACAGCCGTCGACGTCGACGTCGCGCGCTTACGGCAGCTCGATTACGCTTCGCCGAGCGCTTCTCCGCATCAACGTAAGTAACAAGCGGACAAGCGCGAGTAAACGAAAGAGCACGCGCTCTTTCGCTCCGATTCATTCGCTCTCGTGTCTCCGTCGCTCCGGCCGTCGTCGCGGCGCGACGAGGAAAGGCTGAGAGAGAAAGGGAGAGGCTATCGAATGCGTCGCTACGAAAAACGATTAGGCGGGGCATTATCGGCACGCGGACCACGGCGCAGGAAAGGAAAGGGGCAGTGAGCGACGCGGGGCCCACCGGAGAAGCAATCACATCCAGTAGCCGTGCTATCAGCCATCTCAGGCATAAATATGTAGCGCACGAATGCATTAGCCGGCCGTACATATATATATATATATATACACATATACACACACACACATATATACATATATACATAAATCGCGCGGGGGCTCCCAAGAGCACGTAGGCTGCGTCTCTTTCTCTCTCTCTCTCTCTCTCTCTCTCTCTCTCTCTCTCTCTCTCTCGCTCTCTCTCTCTCTCTCTCTCTCTCGTGCGTCTCGTGTGTGCACGTGTGCGTATCGACGCGCGATGCAACGCGCACCGCATACGCAGAGAGGAGACGCCTGTGTGCGTGGGAGGGTGGCTGGACGCGTGCGTGCGTACGTGCGTAAGCGAGCGAACGGCATAGGTGTGTTGTTGGTCGGCCAGGAGATAGCCGAAATAATCCCCGGTGATGGATTACCGTGCCTAAGCGCTAAGTGGAATGAATATAAAATTAAATTGTGTTTATTGTCGGGAGTAATTGGCCATCTGTGACTGGCTCAGCGCCGGCCGGTCGGTCAGCCAGCCAGCCAGCCAGCCAGCCAGCCAGCCAGCCAGCCGTCTGGCCGCCCTTCCTCCCGCAGCTATGAGCTTTTCTCCCTTGGCCTCCAGATTTTTCCTGCCGTCTCTCTGTTTATATCCGCCTTCGTTTCGCGCCCGCGCGAATGCTAATTCGTTGAAATCGGGGAGATTGCCGGCGCGCCGGTCGGATAGATGGCGGCCCGCTTGTGCGCGCTCTCTGCGCTGCTCTTGCTCGCGATCGCGCGCGCGCGCGCGCGCGGAAAAACGCGCGCCCTTGAGTACAGCCGGCGATGATATGTCGGCCGCGCTCCGCTGAATAATCAATCAGATACGAATCTTCCGTGAAAAAGCGAACGCGATGTCGCCGCTCCACTGACACGTCGGAAGTAAATTCGACGGGTGGGAGTCAAGATGTCTGTCGCGCATAATGTTGTGACCTCCTCTCTCGCGACGCGGTCTCTCGCGTGTTGTGCCTGTGGGCGTTAATTGATTAAACGTAAGCGCAGCCGTTCGAGCGTGCGATCAGCGATTAAACGAATTAGGCCGCCGCGCCGCCGCCCTTGGTGCATTTTAACGAATTGCAGGACTCTCGGGTCCGACGGGGCGCGATTATAATGGCGATAGATTAACGTCGCGGAGGCGCACACGACGACGATGCAACTGCGGCCATGACGAAGAGCAGTTGGCAGTGAGACGGCGATCAGATATAGGAAACGCGTCTCTGTCTCTCTCTCTCTCTCTCTCTCTCTGAGGTGACTGCTGGCCGGCTTTGCAGGCAGGATCGGCCGTTGTGTGTAGGCCGGGGCATAAACGAATTCTTATCTGAGTTAATTACAGCGGGACACAGGCCGCGCGCGGACTCGAGAACCAGATGAGTCAAGGGCCGTTAACGCTGCGACAGACGTCGGGCAAGTGTGCAACGAGCGCGCGCGCGCGCGTCTAAGTGGTCTAATGGAAATGCGTAAGAGCGATATCGCGGTGTTATCTGGTGCGACGATCGCGAGAGAGCGATCCGTCGCGAATTTATACTTGACGCGCTAAGCGCGAAGAGTGTCCTCTCTCGCAACGTTCGCCGGTCGAGCGGAATGATCCGCAACTCTCTCCTCAGCGCCGCGATCGGACTCTCGCCTCTCGTAGAATGCGTTGCGCGCTCAGATATTCCGATGTCGATGCGTGTGCCGATAACGAAGTAAATACGCGCGCGACACGAAGGTCGACGCACTCGCGCTCATTACGGAAACAAATGACCGGGTTATCCGCGAGCGTGCGCCGATCGCGCGCGTACGTAGCTGAAATCGCCGGATATTGCGCGCGGGTTGCTGTCGGTGCGTGTATGTATGCGTGCGTGCGTGCGTGCGTGCGTGCGTGCATCCGTTGGCGGCGCGACGCAATCGTTCATTATGTCGAATGAAACGCGAGCTTCGCGCGTTTCTTATCGCGCTCGATTATTTTTCGCTCCGGCCAAGGTGAAAGCGATGACAAAGGTGACATATATGTAGATGGGTGACGACCATCGGTTAATTATACTCGACTCATTGTTACGCGAGAGAGCGAGCGCGCGGCCTCTTACAAGCGCACGCTATAAGAAGCCTTCGCGGCACGCTTGTTAGACCGTCGCTGACGGCGTTGTAAGAAGGCACGACCGGTAAGCAGCTTCGATCATCGACATGAGACACGCTCGTGAACACGCAATCGCGGACTACCGGGACAGTCTCCTCGGGGGCTGCCGATTGCAAAATGGCATTTCATTTTTCCCCTCCGCGTCTCGCTTATTCATTTCTTTCGCTGAACTCGCCAACGCGAAATAGAGATACGCCGGCCGCGCGCGAGCGTGACGAATGACCCTGATAATGCTTATATACTAATTCGAGCGCGAACGCACGGCCATAACCGTAAATCGCCGTCGTTCTCTCTCTCTCTCTCTCTCCCTCTCTCTCTCTCTCTCTCTCTCTCTCTCTCTCTCTCTCTTTTCCCCTTGTGCTTTCCTTTTCCCTCTCTCATACACACGCACACACATACACACGTTGCCGGTCAATTATAAAAATACCGAGCCTGTGGACGCGTAAGAACGCACCGACGACGAAACCAGACACCGTCGTCCCTCCGTCTTCGTCTTCGTCCTCTCCGTCGTCGTCGTACATAAATTCTAATAAATTCCGGCGACGTGCGTGTATGTGTTACAAGCGCGTAATTACACGCACCAGGGGGATACAAGTTATACCGGTCGATAGCCTGTGACGTGTCGCACCTCCTTTCTTATATTCCTCCTGTCGATCTAGACGCGATCCGCGGACTGCCTCAGGCAGATCGGATTTAATTTTGCGAAGTAGCCGAACGATAATATTATCGCCGCACGCGAAGATACTTCCGGTGTCATTCATTAACGCAAAATCGAAATTAGACACCACTGACTTACTGGAAACCGAAACGTTTCCGAGTAACCCTGGCGCGACGTATCGTTCACGATAAATGCTCTCTCTCTCTCTCTCCTGTTCACACGAGATACATAACCGAAAGCCGCCTCGATCTTCGGCCGAACAAGATGCGGGGGAAGCCGTCGTTGATAGTTTTTTAACCAAGTAATAATCTGTAGAGCGAGCTCGAGACAGAGGCGAACACTTTGGAGTATCCGGCCGATACGAAAACGTCGCGGCTCAAGTCTCTCGCATAGCCGCCGCCAATCAACCTCATTAAAGACCACGAGACGCATTAGCTTATCGCTGCGCGGTGGCCCGGCTGCCTGCATACTTTATATGCACCGGTAGCTCTCCGATACATATACTTTCCCAAAAGTCCCGAGTCCGCTGCCGAGCTCCACACGGTTACGTTCGATTCTGCGCGTGTGTGGATACGCGCGTAGATTCTCCCGGGGCGTTATCTTCGAGTCGAACGTGTACCCGCTGCTTCACGTCGATCGTCGATCTCGGGATCTCCGAGAAAGCTTCCTAGCCGCCCTCGACACGCCGGTCACCGATACTTTTCGTCACGCTTTTCCTTGAGCCCCGGTTATACCCGGGGCTCCTTGCCGTCGCCCGGCTTTTCTTTTCGTGCGCGGTGACGGCCGGCAGACCGCTCTCTCGTCCTCCTCTATCGGCCTCTCACGACTTGATCCCGAGCGAAACACTAACGAGATCGTCGGTGACAGCTTTCGTTTCGGCTCTCCCGCCCGACGCTCGATTGATTTCCGCGCTGTTCTTTATTAGGACGCACAAAGCCGGCGACTCTCTTAATTGCCGTCCGGCAGCGGGGAAACGGCTGCGGACCCGCCGACGGCGATAATTAGGGACGAGACCGACGCGCGCGCGCGCGTATCACCTCGTAATAGCTCGTCATGATGAGCGGAGCGGCCTTATTTATCGATTCGAACCGCGTTACGAAGCCGCGGTGTTACGAAGTAATTCGGCTATCGCTGAGAAATAACGAGACACTACGCGCGTTACGCGCATTCGCGATTAAACGGGGCGATTAACATATTAACACGTGTGCGTACGACGCTCCGCGGGGACGGGAGGGAGAAGGAGCGTACGAGAGAGAGAGAGAGAGAGAGAGAGACAAATATCCGGTGAACAATAAACATCGTCGTCGCGCTCGCCGCGATCTCCACGATGGATGTAACGCGAATCGTGTAAATGTAACGACGCGGCGCGCTGCGGATTATCTCGCACGCGCCAACAACGCTATTAGCGTATTAGACGATATCCGGTCGATTCAGCGTAAAGCGGCGGATGCTTTTAGAGCCGCAATAATGAGCCGCGAGGTCGTATATAATCAGCTGACCATGTCCAGGCTGATGAGTCCATCCGCGGGGCCACGAGCTCGGCAACGGCGGCGGCGGTATGGTTAACTTGCTGAGACACGCTCGTATGTATATGCAACGTACACCCATCGCGGTGAAACACCCCCGCCGACCCCAAGTCCGCCGGGCGCGCGTCGCATCTACGCGGCGCGCTGACCACACCGACGCGCCGCCGCCGCCGCCGCCGCCGCCGCCGCCGCTAGCCGGAGCCCTCCCCATTAATATCCATTTTCCGTTCGGATGGAAAAGGAGCAAAAGGTTGAAAGCGAGTCATCATTTATCTCGTCCTTGCACCCCGCCCGCATTAATACCAATTGTGTTTCACACCGGCGATCCCGCCTGACACGCTGATACTCCAGCCGTACGAATCGCCGCGGGTTACGCCGAGTTCTCCGCGGGCGATTTTACACACGTCTGAGGGCAAAATTCTCTCCTCTTGGCTGGATATTAATTTCACGTGTCGCCGTGTATATCGGTAATTGACGAGAGCGGTGTACGTATATACACACGTGTCATTCCGCGGAGAGAGTCGGATATGAGAGGAGTCGTGAGAGGAGGGAGAAAGAGAGAGAGAGAGACAGAGAGAGAGAGAGAAAGAGACGGTCGGTTAGAAATTTCGAGCTTCGGAAGCTCTCGTAAATATATTCGCTGTGAATTCGCGTAAATTCGTAAACGGGGAAAGGATCTCCGTCTGATATACGATCAGCCGTAACGCCGCTCTGTTTGCGTAATAAACGTAAATTATTCGCGCGCATTTGCCGTTACGTTGCGTTACTTCGTTTCGCGCGTTGCATCGCGATGATATACATCGCGGCCATTTGCGAAACGCGCGCGAGACACACAGCCCCCGCCGCGATAAAACGCGCGCGCGAATGACCGCTTTTTCGCCCGCCCGTCGTTAACGTCGTATCTCGTCTTGCGGCCGCTTGCTTCATTCCGAGCGCGCGCTGCGTGTTTAGACATTTGCTTCAAGCGAGACGGCGAATGATTGCGAATTGCTAAGCCGGCCGGAGATTCGGAAGGCGAAAAGTCCGAGAGCGAGAGAGCGAGCGAGCGAGCTTCCTCCATCCACGCGTCCGTCAACTGATCCCGCGGGATATATCTTATTGCCTCGGTGTGTGTGTGTGTGTGTGTGTGTGCGGTCACTTCCGTTTCTCCAGGAGCTGACCATCTAACGCCATAAACCTCCTCTCTCGGCCGGCCCCCTCCCCCTCGTCCCCTCACACCCGCAGCCCGTCGTCGTATTACCCGCGGTTTCGCGTCGAGCCTCTCACCACGTACAGGCCTCATCCCCGATGATTAACGGCACCCTGGAGACGGTCGGCCGTCTATTATCTTCCGGTTGCTAGTACGTTTATACCTACTTGCTGTTATACCAGCGTCGGGTGTATCGGCGACGAGCGAGACGGAAGAGGGGAGAAAGGAAGGTGAGAGAAACGAGAAGAAAGAGGACGCGCTCGAATCGTGAAAAATGTCGTCTCCTCGCCGAAGAAATCGTTCCGTGTACCGCGGAATCAAAGCCGTGCTCGAGCAACGTACGCGGTTTCGCTCGAGGTATCCGAAAACGGGTGGGGTTGTTCCTTCGAATAGAAGGAAAAGTCGCGCGTTAACGAAAGATAAAAAGATCGCGTTAACGAGATAAGAAGCGAGAGAAACGGAAGCGCGATGCAATTACACGGCTCTTCGGAGACGGCCGATTCCTTTTCAGCCCGCGAATGATTCATCCCGATCGCGCAAAGGTCGCGTTTTCCTTGGCGGCAGGGTTGGAGGAGGGAGATGGGGTGGCGCGTCACGAATCACATGCAGATTGTTTCGCCTCGGGGGCATCTTTGCTGCTGCTGCTGCTGCTGCAGCAACTAAATCCATGAACACTCCTGGTATCGACTTCGACAGCTAACTTCTCCCCGGGGTGCAAGTGGGGCTCAAGTTAAACACATGTTGCGCATTACTGGAGGATATTGGGAGTCGACTGCGCGACATTGGTTGTTTGTCTTTGGGAATAAGCGACCGTTTCCGGGTTAACGTTTCCGTTAATCGTCGGCTGCCGCGCCGCCGACTCGCCGGTGACGTGTAATCGCGCGCGGAAGAGAGGGTCGCCGCGCGATGGAGAACTCGGCAGAAAGCTCGGCATGAGCGCGGCATAATCGACACGAATGAATCGGCTTTGAAGCGAGACGCTTCGCCGGGGGAGGCGTTCCGTTCTCGCGGCATTTCGCACTTCGTACACGGCGCGCGAGTGTGTGCTGTAAACGTTTTGCCGGCCGGCGTTTTACACCTGCGACGTGCGCGCGCGCGCCGCGTATGTATCGCGTACATATGGTTGAAGTAAAAGGGCGTGAAATTAAATATCAGATGTTGACAAATTGCGAGGAGGCGTCGCAGCAACGGATATTAATGACGCGCGGTAGAAAAAGCGCGTAACCCACACCGCCCTCTCTCTTTCTTCGGCTTACAGCTGCGGATGAAGAGAAACGATGCGGTCGTCAACCCCTCCTCAGAGGAGTCAACTTATTCGTCCACGTCGAGAGAATACCGGAACGCTCGCGCCGAGACTCGTGTTATCAGCCGGTCCCGCTCCGGTGTCGATAACGACGATACACGGAACGTGTACTTACTTGCGAATTAGCATAGCGGAAGCGTACGTGTCCGCGACACGTGCAAAAAGTTTCCCCCACGCCGAGGGAAAAGAAATCGGTTAAATCGATGCGACGATGAACGAACCGAACGCGTTTTGGCTGAAGGAAACGGAATTCCCGATTCCTAGAAGAGAATTTCATTCATAAGAATTTCATTTCTTTCAGTCAGCGTTGCGCGATACTCGCGATAATTCTTGTATACCACATTCAAGTCCAAGAACCGATAATCCCATTTCCCTCAATCAAAAAGGATTCGGTTCATCCAGTCGCGTTGTAAAACTCAATCGATCTTTTCTCACCCCGTACATGATCAACATGCACGACCACGTTCATCGTCGTGTAACTCGGAAATATCACACAGAAATTATCTAGTCGCTTTGCGGAGAGAAACATTAGTTTCGCAGAGAAAATAATTAAATTTCTATGATGGAAACGATAAAAGGCGCCGAGAAGAGTATACCGCGGTATGGTTCGCACACAGTAAGAACCGCCGATCGCGGATGAATTCGATTGGCGGCGGGGTGGTCCCGCGATCTCTCAGGGTCACGCAGTCGATACCGCACGGAGTACTTAGACTGTACACGTCGTGCGCTTGTAGCACGGCCACCAGAAGGTATAACTTCGCGGAAGGGTGGAGCGAGAAAAAGACGGCCGCGGCAGCGGCAGCGGCGGCGGCGGCGACGACGAAGGGGGCGAACGCGCCTCGGAGAGGAACGGCGAAGATGGAGGTCGAAAGAAGTCTCCATCAATAACGCACGTCCGCGCCTTGAGACGTGGAAGACCGCAAGATTAATCACCCTTCTTCTCTCGCTTTCTTGCCTACGTTTATATCCGTACGCACGACAATCGGGAGGAGCTCTCTCCAGAGAGCGTCTCTCTTTCTCTCTCCCTCTTTCTCTTTCTATCTTTCCTTCCTTCCTTCCTTCCTTCCTTCCTTCCTTCCTTCTCTCCGCGCCTCTCTTCAAACGAACGTACCCGTGAGACTTATCGTCCCTTTGTTGCTTCTCTCTCTCTCTCTCTCTCTCTCTCTCTCTCTCTCTCTCTCTCGTTTTCTCTCTCTTCACGTTGTGATACCTACCTTCGTGTGTCCTCTCGCTCCGTCTCCCGCTCCGCATTCTTACGCTCCTTTACTCGACCGTGTAATGGCCTCGGCTAAGGCGACACTGTGTTTTCGGAACAAGAGAGTCATTCGAATCGCGCGGACGTGTCCTCTTTTTTGCGCCGCGCGTGGAGGATCGAACCGCACGTACGTTCATTAATAGTTAGCGACGTGAATCTCAATCACCGCGCGCGCGTTTCTTCTTCTCCGCGCGCGCGCGCGCGCTCCGATGGCGATGCTCCGCCACGAAATAACCGCTCCTACCCGCAAGAAAAGCAGCCACGATCCGATAGATGTTGCGAATAAGAAAACGATCACCGCGCGCACGATGCATTAGCGGAATATTCCGCGCGTAGTGATTCTCGCACGTACCGCCAGCGGCGCTGGCGGCGCTGAACGCGACAGACGAATCGTCGCCTTGCCTTCCCTCGCGGAAGTCGCGATCGTTTCCCACCGCCATGTTACCTCGCATCACTTCCGATCGCGCCTCGGGTCGGGGAATGGATACGCTGTAGCGTATCGTCTCGCAGGGCGGCTTTCCGAACAGCGGACGATCAAACGGAGTCCTTGGGTCACGACATAAGGTACGACGATTCGAGTATTCCCTTGAAATTTATAGCGCGCGTCCGCCGCGCGCGATCGTCGACCGATACATTCGCCTAACGTTCACTCGCGCGCGGGCGCGGGTGGCGCGGGTCAAGTTAGGTTAGATTTTACGTAAATACGCCCTTCTTCTCCACTACGGTATCCTCGGCGGTACAAGCGCCGAGGAGGAGAGTAAATTTATCGGCGCACCGGGTACTGATAGAGACGCTCATGAATAGATCCGCGCTTTTCGGGGGTTTGTTATATAGGAACAACGTGGGATATCCGGGTGAAGGTGGAGGTTGATGCTGCTCGTAGGTGTGCGCGAGGGGGAGGGAAGAGGCGAGCGGTCGAAGGAGACTAGGTCTGCGGTGGTCGACGAGCTCTAGAGAGATGCGCGGGAGACACAGTGAGAGTGAGAGAGAGAGAGAGAGAGAGAGAGAGAGAGGGAGGCAGGGAGAGAGAGAGAGAGAGAGAGAGAGAGGGAGAGGGAGAGAGAGAGAGAGAGAGAGAGAGAGAGAGAGGGAGAGAGAGAGAGAGAATGAGAAGAACCGGTGTGCGCGGTGCGGTGGAAGGATGGTTTGGCACGGCCATGAATATTTCGCCAGCGCACTTATTTATGCAATACTTTGCGCTGGCAGCTTTACGGCGGCTCCCTCTCTCAACCGCCGCCATGCCGCCATGCCGGCCCCGGGCGCGCTACCCCGTGCGCCCAGATAAATACGCCGGCGGTCCGTATACGTCCGATAATATATTACGTTTGAGCGTTTTCGAGCTGTTTAGAGGGAATCTACGGTGCCGAACGACGGTGCCAGCGGCAAGAGAGGAGACAGGAGGCGGAAGCATTTAGCTCGGAGCAGGCAGCCGCCGCCACCTCCGCCGCCCTCTCCCTCCTTCCTCCTCTTCCTCCTCCTCCACTTCCTCCTCCTCCTCCACCTCCTGCACCACCGGCCGCGTCATCCTCGTTCTCGCCCCTGCACACCCTCCGGACTCCTCGCCGCCACCTATATTCCTACGCTACAGCTATCGGGACCACCACCACCCACCACCTCCTGGTGCAATAGTTTCCGAATAAATCCCCGATTCTCGAACGCGCCGCGCTGCTTTCCTGCTCGGATTTACCCGCCCCCCTATCTACCTACAAGCCTGCACCCGCGCGGAATGCCCAGGCATAGGGGTAGATCGAGTTCTCGGTCTCCCTCTTGGTCTCTCCCTCTCTCCCTCTCTCTCTCTCTCTCTCTCTCTTTATCTGCCATTTACATTATACCTCCCTTTCTCTCTTTGCCTGCGATACCAGCGCGATCGACTGTCCTTCCTTCGTTCTCCCTTTGGTCTCGTTCTCTCTATCTGTCTCGTCGCGGTAGAGGAGGAACGAAGGGGAGGTTACACGAGGCAGTCGATGGAGAAGGCCCATAGGAGGGTGGAGGAGGAGGGTTACCTCGGCGGCCATTACTCCAGCTACAAACAACCCCTCCGCGAAGCGAGGAGGGCCTTTTGTTGCGGCAATTGGCTAAACGGTCCGCCGAAACAAACGATCCTGCTCGAGATATAATACCTAAGATCTCTCTCGATTTCCTATGTGTGCGCGTCCTACGAGAGGAATGCCACACCGTGCCACGGGTGCATGTCCAGGCGGCAAGTACGATCGCGACAAATCTCTGGAAAATCTAACGTGTTGTGTGCTTACACTATACAATAGTCACGGGTTACACGCGCTCGATACACCGATGCGTCGCCATATGAAATTGTAATGAAACGTGCGATGTCGAGACCCTTGATGGATATCGCCGTATCGCGCTCGCTGCTTCGTCGCTCGTACTCTTCGTAAACCTCTCGTAGGACTCGCCGAAGCGGTATCGCGATCGGAGGATCCGGTGAAAGTTGGTCGCCGCGAAGAAAGATTCACAGGACTTTCTTTCGTGAATCCTTGCGATGCAAAAATGTATCTGTCGAAATAATCGACATGTATGTTTTTTAATTAGCGCCTTTGGGATGTAAACAGTTTTGCGATTACCTCTAAATTGAATATTTTAAAGCAACATATTTTTTTTCAATAAATGCATTACGTCATACTAAAGCGTGATTCAGCGAATTATTGCGGAGGACGTAATATCGACGGATACGGATACGGAGGATTCGAATCGATCGAACAGAGTTACTTCGATAAGTAAATCGATGTGGACTTCCTGCATTTCTTTTTGTAATTTTTACGCTCGGAATATTTCCGTCATACGCGGTCGATTTTTAACTTGCCACTTTTTAACATAAATATTTCCTTCGAGATCATTTTGCTCGTTACTTATACGTTTTTCTTTTCTCGCCGACCTTTTTTTGCACCGTGCGCACGAATCAGGAGTAAACATGAAATTGAATATTATAACGTTATTCAAATAATTCTATAAATCGCGTAGTGCGTTTTACTGAAGTACGACTCAGCGTATTGAAGGCTGCGCGATCTTCAATAACAACATACGCATGCACTTAGCACGCTCACAGTCATAACAGGCAAAGTCAAAACAAGCAAAACGAATAATATCATGTGTTATTCCGCAATTTTTCTCAATTAATTAAAACTTATTATTAGGACTTATCGTGCGCGTATGTTTGTAATATTGAAATAATTGCGAGCAATGAAAACAGCCAGAAATTTGAAGAGTGATATATTCTGTCGCAATAATTGTCGTAAGCAAGCAATTCCTATTTATCATTTGCATACTTATGCCGCGTTTATTTCGCTCTATAATTTTCATTCGCGGTTTCAATTATCGATGTTTTATACACGATACACGGCCATGTTAAACATTAGTGTAAAGTGAAAAATTATAATGTTATCAGATGAATGAATAATTAAATTCCGTTAGCACATAGTGCGACGCGTTGAAGGTCGTATGACTTTACATTCCCACGTAACACCATAAAACATGTCGATACATGAGACGTTTATGATCATAACAATTTTTAACATCGGCGAGCAAATATATTTACCATATACAACATTGCTCGTTATATATTTATAACTTAGTTATAAATATATTAGTTATAAAGTTAAGTTAATTTAATGTAGTATAAAAATAAGAGACATAAGTATGTGATACGGTAATTATCGCAGCAAAATTATCAACAGTGACAACTATGAAATTTCGAGGACTACTACCATCTGTATTAAATTTCGAAGAGAAATATCGTCGGGACCACGATATTGTCAATTCATTTTGACCGAATAATCTCTCTGCCATTGTAACTAATCGAAAATATTATTTTTTGTTCCAGATTTGCGACAGAATTTGCGACTACGCGAAAGGTGCAATTGCGGAAGAGATGCTTCCGGAGAAGACGATTCCTGGGTGCAGATGCCGTACCGGAGGAGCCGATTTAGGCCGATTCGAAACGTCTCGAAGGTACTTTCATAAATTGTTTGTTTATTTTATTATTTAGTTCTTTGCGATTGGAAGCTGAGACAATTGTTACAATCGCTCAAATTACGATCATGAAGGGCTGACAAGCTCAACAAGCAACAACAATACTCTCTCTGTCTCTCTTTCTCTCATCACATTTATTCCTTTAACCGATTATACAAATTTAATTAATGAACTGTGAATTTTGTTTTTTATGTTACAGCTGCAATATAATTGAGACAGCTGATATGCGTCCTGTGGACAAGTACCTTGTCCTTGTTCTTTAATCCTTTCTTTATGCAAAGTATCGAACACCGCTAAATATAAATAGCTCGCATATGTCGATTAAAATCGACATTAGAAATGAAAGGATTAAAAACCTATTGCAAAGATTTGCTGGTTTGTCGAGAATGCCGATGGATTTTGCAGGGAGTATTTAATTTTTATTATTTAGATATGTTGATATATTTTGATTATGTTGTACCTTTTTTTGATGGAGGTGCCTGTATATTATAATCACTAAGTACCCTTTATTATACAATTCTTCGGGCACAATGGAGATATAGTAAATGAACAAATCGTATTGGAAATTTTGTTATAAACTCAATGCGATTTACTTTGTCGATAAATTTTGCATGTTGATTTTTGCATGTTTTGACACGAGTCGCTGTCAAATTTAATTCGACATGAAAGCTTTGTAAAATATATGACAAAGCAATTAAGCGTTAAAATGACGTTACATATCCAACTTGCGGTGATTTCGTCCATATTAATAAGTTATACGATAGCCATGATTTTTATTTTTCTTTGCTTTCTCTAGAAACGTAAATTCACGGTCGCTGCGAATAATTTCTTGCTAACATATACGTCGGCGAATTTAAATCGTCGATAAATTATTCTTCGCATATATTACGCGTGAGCACGTTACATGTGGCCACCTTGCTCACCTATTACGCTAGTAACTTACGCGATTGATTTTTAATTATCAGTTTTTGATGTACATAGTCATCGCGTCGCAATTATTTACCCGCGGCAGACGGTCATTAAATTTGCAAATTTCGATTTTGTCTTTCGCTTCGCGATTACAGCGGTCAACGTGGGACGACACACAGAGGATAGATGACGCCGTGAAGGATACAGTGATATAATAGTATTGCCACGACCGAAATTCGTTAAATCCGCAAGATCTGATTTCGTCATTCGCGAGTGATCAATTCACAAGTAACAATTTATCCGTGACGCGTCGTTCAAGTAGTTCGCGTCGTGAGTGCAGTGAAATAAAGTGTAATCAACGTGGGACGATGATTTGGACGCAGAGGTACGCAGCCGTTTGATGGATTTCACTGGGATCTCATTGTGAGTGGTCATTCAATTACATTTCATGAGTAGAACGTAGCGTAAATCGCATTGATTTATAACGAAGAGGGTAAAGGCAATAAAATACAGCAGCTCAAGAATACTGACATTCGGATAATTTACTCAGTATTCGATATCAAATTATTCGAATTGTGAATATATTTGAATATTATTTCATTCTATTGAAATTATCCGAATTGTAGTCTTGAATAGCGTAGTATGACTGCCTTTACTTTTACCCTGGAATACTTATCATCCGGACGAACCGGCTCACTCGATATTTCTTAATATTATTTCTTTTTAACTCTTCCAATATTTATTATTTTTATTTGTACTATCGTACATATTAATTTCAACAAATTGCGGTGTTCCCTTTATGACTAGTCGTGCCCATTTTTTAACTAAATATCATCCGACATATAATTATGTTGCCCTCTTATGTCTTACATTATATAACATGTTTTATATAACATATAATTATTATATAAAACGAATCAGAAAACGTTGTTTATACGCGCCGGTGCACGTTTTGCGCCTGATAGCGACTGTGTCACGTATCACATTTTCTGACGCAGCAGTAACACGTAGTTCCCGTGACGCTTATTAACTGATCAACATTCGCTTGGGGGAGAAAAGAAAAAAGTAGCGAATATAAGGAAAGAAATAGGTCTTTCCCCCTTCCTCTCACATACCGACCGAATACTTTCGTGCTCGACGCGATTCCGTCGCCTTGGACTAATTAAGCCGCGAAATGCGAACCCGTCGCCGAGACGTAACGTACACCGAATTACATCGCCGTTTGCGGTATATACACCATTTGCCGCTTTGAGCGCGACGTGCATTGCGAAAACGCCCGTGCGATGTGCGGGAGTGAAGAGAGAGAGAGAGAGAGAGAGTGAGAGAGAGAGAGAGAGAGAGAGAGAGAGAGTGTGAGAGAGAGAGAGAGATAGAGAGAGAGAGAGAGAGAGAGAGAGAGAGAGAGAGAGAAAGAGAGACGAGGTGCGTACGTGTGCGTGTGCGCATGTGTGTACACCGTGCGCACCGCGCGCCGTTGTGATTGACAGGAGGCAATATGGCTGTGCGAAGGCTCCCTTTTGCTCTTTGTCGGCCACGTTACGCAAGCTGTTGCACCCGCATCTGCGCATTCATGCAAAGTCAAACCGTTCGCCCGTCCACTCTCGTCCATCCGTCCGCACGTCCGTACGTCTCTCGTCTCCGATAATCGCTCTCGCACGGTGCACCGGGCTGCTGCATTTTTTCGTTCGCTGGCAACGCGGCGGCAGAGCGAGAGTATCGATTCCCGGGGTACAAGCCGGCTTCAAAGGTATATCGGCCCCGGAATACTTCTGAGCCGGCTTGATATTGAAATACTACCGAACACTATCGAAACACCATCGACTGCTATGGAAATAACGATAAACGAAAAGGGACAGATCGCGCTCGCGCGTGCATGAGCGAGCGAGCGAACGCGCGGGGGCAGCGCAATGAAAAAGGAAAAAAAAGAAAAAAAGAAAAAATTGCGCTGCCCCGTTTTCACGGAGTGGTGGCGCAAGTAAAATAGACCAGCGCGCGCGCGAGCGCTCGTGCTCGCGCGGTCGAGATGCAAAGCGTTTCTATTTTTACGAAGTGCGAAAGTTTACACTCGCGCAAACGCGATACGCTAGAGACGCGTTATAACGCTCGGCGCCAATCGCGCGGACGAATCTCCCTCGCTTCCGTCGTCGGACGTATTCGCGAGGAAAAATACATCGCAACGTCGTGACGCGCGCCGACGCACCCGCCGATATTTTCGAGTAGCAGCCTCCGGATGAATGTCGGGGAAGAGCTCTAGGAATATATCCCGATCGCGTCGGGATAATCACGTTGTTGTTCTCGCTCCCATTCGTTTCACTTTGAATTCTTCGGTGTCCCTCGTCGTTCAGTCGCGAGGCGGTACCCGCGGAGGCGGAGAAACCGCCGCGCCGGATGGTGGTTCGTACTTAGAAATTGCAATGATAGATCATTTTGATATATATCGCGCGCGAGGTTCCGGGATAAAAGTTCTTAGCTCCCGGCGCGATCGAATATCCCGCCAGAATATCTTCCGGTGATGAAATCACGCCGACCGGACACGTACGCGGTAGCCGTTATTCTTGGCAGCATCGCGAGAGAGCGGATCTCGCAGATGTGCGATTTGCCGGCAGGACTGATTCACGCTCCTCTCTTCGTCGCGTCCATGCAGATGCGGATGTTTCCATTTTCCGAGTTGCGGATTCCGAGGGGCCGGGGGGGGAGGGGGTACGCTCCCGCGTGCGTGTATGCGTACAAGTGTGTGAGGGAAGAAGAGAGGAGACGGTAGAAGAGGAGAGAAATCGCAGGTCGTACGAGTTGACGAGGATAAGAAAGGTTGTTGAGGTTGAATCCACTGACGAGGAGACGGACTTTAGAATTATTCTGAAAAGAAGGCAGCGCCGATTGATTGACATCTCTATGGAGCCACCATAAAGGTATACTAAAGCGGAATGAGCACAAGAGGACCGCTCGTAACTCGCGAATAAATGCGATTTGAGGAGAACGTAGGAGGGGAGGAGGACAGGAGGAATAGTGAGAAAAAGAGAGAGAGAGAGAGGGAGGGAGGGAGAGAGAAGGGGAGTTAGAGAAAGAGAGAGAGAGAGAGAGAGAGAGAGAGAGAAATCTATTCACAAGGTCGGTCGAGTTCCAACGACTGGGGTAGGAAAATATTCATAGTGAGAAAATGCCACCCACACAGCACCACCCCTGGAACTCATCCCGCTTCGATGAATGGAGACGTTTCTTAGAACGGCGATGGCATGCGACAGAATTTCCGGATCCTGCCGTGCTGGTTTAACCGCGCGGTAATTCCTTCCGGCGCACCATTAGCGAAAAGAAAAAAAATAATTCCGGACCGGCCACCGGGTCCGTCGACGCTAGCTCTTAATTCCCTAATTACTCTCACACGATCATTCGCACCGTGTGAGTGAGTCGATCGACGCGATTACTTTTTGAGCGAACGGTCGTTTCTCCATAATTCATACTTCAACTGCCTTAAGATATTCCACACTCGATCAGATTATCTTTACGGTCTCCGATGAGAGAGAGAGAGAGAGAGAGAGAGAGAGAGAGAGAGAGAGAGAGAGAGAGAAAATCTCGAGACGGCTCGTAAAAAGTATCCTTCTCCGTGGCGATTGACCGCCCGCGGCTCGAGTCTCGTTAACACTCGGCCGAGGAACGTAAGATTAATTAATTGTGCGACGCGCTACGCGTAGTCTGTTGGTGGAGCGGTAGGTGGTAATGAATGAAGGCGTTACAGGTATCCCGACACGCTTGTAATCGTTAAACGGTAATCGCCATGGGCCGCTCATTGCGGAACGAAATAAGACGTCACGAGAGCAGGTGGTCCTCCACGCTCTCGCTCTCCCGCGTATATATACATATACGTTAGTACATACGCGCACGCGCACATACACGTGTATTCGTAAATACGTACGCGTAAGGCCGTCCCTCGTGCAGTTCACGACGTGACGTTTCACTTTTCTCAGTCGTTGGATCCATTATTATGTGTGTACCCCATTGCGTCCCTTCCCTTCGTCCTTTTCTCCTTCTCCCCTTCTCTTTTTCTCTACCGACGCGGTACCACTTTGCTGTCTTCCTCCTCTTTCTCCTCCTCCTCCTCCTCCTCCTCCTCCTCCTCCTCCTCCTCCGTTTTTTCTTCTTTTCATCCACAAATGAAAATGTTTGGCCAGATCTCCGGGCGCGCACAATCGGAGACTCCGACACAAATATTTTCTGCGAGCGCTGAATCGCGCGCTATTACGACGGGCTCCCATAAATCATGGCGCTCGCAGGGTGGTCAGGTTCCACGGTTGGTCTCGAGCTCGCTCGGTGAGTCGCTATCGCGTCGCGAGACGCGACTCTCGTCTCCTGGAGGTATAAACTTTGTTAAGTGAGCGCGATTGTGTGCGTTGTAGAAAGAGACGGAGAGCGACGATCATTGCTAAAATTGAGAATAATTGATCGGTGAATTAGATCTGGGAATTAATTCACAGTAAAATGCGATGTATTTCCGAACCGATAGTAAAAGTAATGCGTGTGTGCGCACGCGCGCTCGGAATGAATCGAAATTTACGGTGCAGGTTGTAGGAGGCGAAAAATACAGTTTGCATTAGATCGCAGACGGGGATTATACGGCGATCTTTGATCGTCGTAGTAACGATAGTGGGCCATTTCCGGCGGAACGGCCGCGGAAACAATTTAACTTTACGAGAACGACACGAGCCGAATTACACCGAGAACACCTTGCAGAACCGCGAGCGAGATCCAATAGAGGAAGCGGAGCGAAACGGTCATTCCCCGAGGGTGAGAGAGAAGCTTTTAGCATTTCGCGAACCCCCTCCGTGGTAAAAGCCGGTTGACGGTGGACGGTTGGAACGTGAATTTTGTACGAAGATTATTGACGTTACGGTATATCTGCAGCGTGAAAGGAACAAAGCGGGAACTTTAGCATCGCGGATATCTCTCGAGCGCGATATAACGCGAGATCAAGATCCTTCTTGTCGACTGGAGTTATCGCGATCTCGAGGTATCGCGGCGACTGCAACTCTCAGGCCTTGGGAAAACGTCGTTGGGAACGTCGAACGTTTTCCCGCGAAAAAATATCCCGATGCTTCTCCGCCCCGTCGAGGTGTCAACACAAAGAGGAGGGGATTCAATTTCTCCTTACATACACACATACGCGGCTCTGACTGCTCCCTCACTTCTCAGGGGGTGGGAGGGGGGAGGGGGAATCGCGGCAGAAGGAGTCATCATGCGCCTGACCTCCCGCTCGGAAACGTTTACGCTCTGTCCTGTTCACCAACAAAAGGCCTCATTGTGGTAACGGTCACAACAGATCGTCCCCCGCTGTCACGTTGCATTCAGCGTCGTCACGAGGCTGCCGGGGAAACGTGGCTTTTACGGGCAATTATTTCTTCCCGCTGCAACGCGACACTCGTCGGGACACATATCCGCTGTAGCCTGTAAGCAATGACTCGGCCGCAAACGCGACGCGACGGACACGCTTCGTGCTGAGAGCGTTGCTTTTACCTGTGCTCCTCCTCCTCCTCCTCCTCAGGCTCGTTCGCTAGCTCGCGCGATTTTGAAAGCGGCTGATTCGTTTTCAGAGCCACTCATGTTTTTCTATGCAGGTAGCAGTCAGTCACACGCTGGTCGGTAAAATGTCTGCGAGCTTTCAGGATTTCTGCACACAAATTGCCACAACCGTTGGTACAAGGGCGAGAAACTAATCGGGATATTGCTTTCGGCTTGTGCACTCTAAAAAATCGATCTGAAGTGGTATCTGATTACATGTAGAAATAATAAAATAAAGGGTACGATTTTGTGCGCGCGAGCTCTGATCGAGTCGATCCACCAGCGATGTTTGGCGAAGTAACGCGTGCGCATAAAATGCGTACGTATATTACACGGACTCTCCCAGAATTCGAAACGTACAGCAGCACGGTTCTCCAACTCGCAGCGATCGCTCGCTGATTATTCTCACCCCGTAATGTATTCGTCACGAACAAACCGCGTGCGCTTCGCGCTTTGCGCTCTATTTACCTGCGCGAGGCGAGGCAACGGGAGGGACCAAATGCGTTCGCTCCCGCGACACACGTGTTTTCTCTGTCCCTCTCTCTTTCTCGACTTGTTCCCGACACGACGTGTGCGTCGCGTGGAACGAAAAGCCGGAGGAGATTGTTCCTACGCGGTGGAAGCAGCCATCTGTCAAAAAGTCAAAATATATATACGGAGGGTCCGCCATTGTGCCGTGAATCCTGCGGGATTGCTACTTAGCGTCCTCGTATATACCCGGTGTCGGCTATTATGAGCTTCGACTGTAGCTCGCCTGTTTTGTAGAACATCTGTATCCCGTGATATCCCACTGATTTCTATGTCCTGACGCCCTTCCTGACGCCGTCTCTCGCATCTCGAGAGCGTGAGAGAGAAACGGATTCAGGGATCGCTAGATCGGGGGTGGAAGGGCAGGCAGGGGGGATGGAAACGGGAGCGATCTCCCGGGGCTGTGTGCGGAACTAGCGCGCCAGATTTCGTCTATATCGGGTTAGCCGTGACTTGTGCGCGTCAATGGCAGCAATGGCACAATGACACGAGATGCGTTACGAACCGGGTGCGCGCGGATGCGGTCGCGGGAAAGAGTCGGCCAATGTACGCGTACGGGAACTGGCTAGCTGCTGCTGTTGTTGCTGCAGCACCGACGTGCCCCGACAAATCGGGGCACGTCGTCGTCGCACGCATTTCCATTTGTACATCAGCTTAAGCCTGATCTCACGGCCACGATTTCACGCCGAATCACATCCGAATGGAGTTCGCAGCGCGCGCGCGCGCGCGCGCGCGGTATCCCCGCTTTCGAAAGCGCCGCACATCAAAAGTCGCACGATGTGTGTCGGTCGTTTTTTTTTTTAAATATTTCTCTTTTTGCTTTCTTTTCCCGGCTTAAAAGTGACGAGCATGTGTCATCAAGACTCGCGCGGAGATTCGTCGTCGGTTCCGGCAGAACAACAACGAGGCCACTTTCGCGTCATTATAAATCCGCGAAACCTCACGGATATACGCGCAATTGCAAAGTTCCCGTCGAGTAGCCCGTCGACAACAGGCCGGCCTGTTGTATACCCGAGCACCCGTTGTGTCCGAGGGCTTGTTCGTCCTGTGTTTTTAATCGGACTTGATCTCCGAACAGATATCGCCGGCTATGGAGTTTCATTCGGCCGGCTATAACCCAATTTTATGTCCCTCCGGTTCTCGCTACGAGCGAACAAATCCAACCGGGTGGGGATAATTACCGATTAAAGAGATTAAATCCTGCGGGGTATCGATTCGCTGGCCTATAATCGGCCGAAGAAGGCCTTCTCTCGTTAGGGTGACGCAGACGAAGAAGGCGAGAGTGAGATGGCAGAGGCAGAGAGGCAGAGAGAGAGAGAGAGAGAGAGAGAGAGAGAGAGAGAGAGAGATTGGAGAAGGACGGAGCGGAACTCGCCTTTGTTTCTGATTTGAGGGGCATCCTTACGAACGGGTTAGCCGCACCAGTGATCACCGACGCTAATTACAGCGGATCAGCCCGGGCAAGTTTAAAACTCATTCCCCCCTTTTAAGCGACGCGAAAGGGGCTTCCCGCCTGGCTGCCGATTGGCCGAGCGGGATGACACGAAAGTGCTCCAACATGGCGTCTTATCTGATTTCATTGTACGAAAACCGCGGGGAAACGCGAAACGTCATTGTAACTTCCGATCCGTGGTACCGCTTTCTCCAGTTTATTCGTCTCGCGGAGACACTCGCGTCGATTAGCGTCGATTAGATGTACCGAAAACGCAGCGTGAACATCGCGCTCTCCTTTCTTCCTACCTTTCTTTCTTCGCACGTCGTTCCGCGCGCGGAGAAAGGTTTCCGACGGCCTTCAGATGAGATAATAACATTTTCCACTTTCTGCTGCCGTACGCCTCGCGCACGGTGAAAGAATGCGCGAGACTGCGCGACGCCGAAGACGACGACAACGAAGGCGACGACGACGGCGCGAAAATGTAGAGGAAAACGATGACAGAGAGGATGTGTACGTTGGCAAAGATGCTAAATCAACATTTTTATAAACTGCTTAGTATTCATAGGCTCGCAGGTGGAACCGCCTATAAAACGAAAACGAGAGGGTTCGATCTTCGCGAACGAGGTAAAATGGCACCTATACACCGTATCCCGCATATGAGACGATGGCGGCCATAATTTTACAGCGATGATATTGTCGTCGTTCGCGCCGCCGGCGTGATAGGGAGAGGCGCGCGCGAAGGTAGGGTCTCCATACCAAATAAAACTAATCGATCGAAATTTAAATTTTGCCCGCCGAGTATGTACAATCAGAAGACGCACGGTGACGTACGTTTATTGATTCTTAATTCGAAGGCGAGTTAGACGCACCGAATGCGAAGTTCCGCGGCGATATGTATGGTATAATTTTGTCGTACGTAAGTAAATCGCAATTCCAATCGCGCAATCCGCAATCGCGCGAGGGAAGTCCTCCGTAATTATAAACGCGTCACCGCTTCTGCGTTTTATTTTCTAGCGCGTGAGAGGCGCGCACAGCGGTCATTGATATTCGACATTAAATTTGCATTGGACTCACGCACTGCGAGCTTTCGAGTTTTCGACAGCGATAGGCAGGGATCCGCTGCCTACTCAGATTTGAGGCTAAAGGGAGGCTAAAGGGTAGAGCAAAGCGGGGGAGGACGCTGGGGTGTATGAGAGGTGGAGGCCGCCGGTGATGGTGGTGGTGGTGGCGGCGGCGGCGGCGGCGGCGGCGGCGGCGGCGGCGGCGGCGGTGGGTTAGGGTAAAACAATCACGCAGGGCTCATGCATGTTAATGCGTTGTTAGGGGCGCGTGAGAGAATCGGGGTTGCCTAGGATTGAATGCCCAATATCAGCGAACCGCCCTCGAAGCCCATACCGTTTTCCTCGATTCGCTCAGGAACCAATATCAATCTCGTCGTCTCTCTCTCTCGTGCATGCTATCACGCAAAAGCGCCCGGTGATTGTAACTTCCCCGTTTGGTACAGCTCGCTTGTTCGTTACATTTTCATTTTATTTCTCTCCTCTGGCTGGGAGAGAGGACGCCTCGCTCGTAGAAATTATTTCTAAATGCAAATGGCTGGTTTCCACGGCGAGAGCAGCGACGCGCCGTGCGCGCGCGAGAGCCAAGTAAGCCGTTCCGTTTCGCGTGTATTAAGAGAGGCGCGTCGATGTTGGTGTGTGACAGTTTCCATTGTATCGGTATGTCTTTCACGGGCGGAAAGTTCCGTTGAACTCTCCGCACGAGCGGCTTTTTCCAAAACTATACGCATCACCGTAGGACTCGCGCGGGGACACGATCGGGTCTCCGCTTGGGTCTCCGTCAGCTTGGGGGATCCCTCGCGAATCTGTCCGTCGCGCCGTTGCGAAAATTCGCGTCCGGAATTAATCGTAGTTTCGCGTGCGCGCGCGAGTAAAATAAGCGGCTCATCATCTTTGGGGACGCGACTTTCGACGCTCAGCGAGCTTATTACGCTCTCCCGGGTACTTACGGGTGTACGAGAACACATCGGCAGGGTTGGGTTTCGGGTAGCGAGCGAGAGAGTTAAGGAAACTACCAACTACGAAGGCAGTTGATACGAAACTAGTTTCGCGGCCTAGGATACACGTAGAGACTACACAGGATGCGGCGACAAGGAGGTCGGAGGGTGGAGGAGCGTAGCGAAGGGGCAGGAGGGAGGAGGTTTGACTGTTTGCCCTTCGAATGGAAGTTTTGGGGGTTGAGGGTGACCGTTCGTGGAGTGGAGTGGTACTTACCAAATCGACACGGGCCAACTCAATACATCAAAGACCTTATACCCCAACAGCCCTGGTTATATGGACTACTCTCTCGCCTAGCTCCGTACTACCGGCGATGTCCATACATAATCATGGACCGCGTCTTTGTCCCTCGAAATTGATTTATTATTCAAAGTGACGCGTGTTTCACAATGTGTATTTACCACGATACGGTTTCGGGGACGAAACACGTCGGGGCCACGTAGGCCACCTTTGTAGCCATCGTCTATACACACGTGTACGATAGGAGATAATAGGGGTCTTGCTGCCGCGCGCCGTTGCTGGCTGCTACGTATATGTACATATATATATATATATATATATATATATATTTCTTTTTTTATGATACGAGTCACATCCGTAGCACATGGGTAGAATATCGGGACGAGAAATTTTCATTCTACGCCACCGCGTCGCTACACTCCGCTGCCGCTTATGCCGTGGTAATTTTGTACCTAACCGTTCCAGCTCGTGTCGACTGTAAATGAAGTGCTGCACTCGTGGAAAATAGATTTCAATCGAATTTACCATTTGTCATACTATTCATATACCACTGGATCCGCGAATTACTTCGCCTTCTGTTTTAGTGATTATTAACATGCAGATTTCGATATTTCCTCTCTCTCTCTCTCTCTCTTTCTCTCTCTCTCTCTCTCTCTCTTTCTTTTTCCCCGCCTTCTTCTCTCGAAAGAAGATTTCTTGAAGACGTATCTTCGAAACATTTTTCCCACGATGACGTCTGGGATTTGCGAGATATTAGATGGCTGTGATCTCGTAGGGCCGTACCGCGAATCGCGTGTTTGCTATAAGCGATAAGGAAGCGCTTGCTGCTTGGCAGCTAGCGAAAATATTGACAGAAAACAGCCGTCTGAAGTTAATTAAACTCGCCGAGCAGTGTTGCCGAGGTACCTTCGTCGCGCCAGCCGGCCGGCCGGCATATACTTCGAGTAGTAATTTCCTGATTGTGTGTGCGTGGATCACGACGACCGAACGAAGTGGACAAACAGCACGAGTTTCCCCAGTGGTACGTGTTTCTAACCCGAAATAGTGTCTTTCGACGTTGTGTCCACACCGTGGACTCCGCCGTACATCGCTGACCCTTTACCTGATTAATTTGCCGTCTTCGGCGGGGTTAATCTCGATGATAATTTGCGACATTATTGGGCGACAGCGACAGTGTCTCCGTCGGCCGCGCAATTTACATTTTAAACGTTTCGTTTGCGAGTGTACTCGTGAACGAAATAAAGCTTGAAGGAAAGCTGTCAACGATATCGAACTCTGATAAATAACATCAGCGAGATCGACGGACGCGTGCGCGCGAACGCGAATGACGGCATCTTGTGGCCGATGGCAAAAGAAAGTGAAAGAGAGAGAGAGAGAGAGAGAGAGAGAGAGAGAGAGAGAGAGAGAGAGAGAGAGAGAGAGAGAGAGAGAGAGAATCCTTCGTGCCATATTAGACACGATCGCGTCGCGTATCGAGCCTCGAGACCCGCTTCAACTTGTCACGTCACTCGTCGCGCCGTGTGTGTCGTCGGATTTAAAGCGTATCGTCGCCCGGCACTTGTCATGCACGAATCTTGTAAAGTAACGCCACGTCATGCTCTCGCCCTTTCTCGACTCCGTTCGAGTCACGCTGAAACGGTCTAGTCTCTTCCAAATGTAGGGTGTGTATCCTCTTTTTCCTCCGCGTGCGCGCACTCGCGCGCTGTCCTCTCCTTTTGGACCCTTCTCTTCGTCCCTCTCTCTCTCTCTCTCTCTCTCTCTCTCTCTCTCTCTCTCTCCCCCTCTCTCTCTCTCTCTCTCTCTCTTTCCGTTTCTCTCTCTTCCCCTGTCCCGCGTGTTTGCCCTCTCCCAGGGTTCCTGTCTCTCAGGTTGGCTTATAATCCTGAGATATGAGCGCGTATTATGTGGAATAGTAAGTTGTGAGAGGCTACCGGAGGATGCGCGCAGCCAATGGGGAACGGTGTGAACTCTCGGCGCATAACCCCGAGGAACATGTATATTCCTAGATATCCGCTGGGAGACTAACGCGGCGGGAAGGGCAGATTACCGGTGAAATCTAAATCAAGATCAGACCTTCTGGACTTCCGAGCAACCGGATAACAACTTCAAGGCTGCACGTTGCGCGCAGCGACGCTGGCCGCGCCTTAAACGCTGCTCCGGATTTACGGCGGGCGGCGTCGCCGCCCAAGAGTCCAAGATGCGTCTGAGCCGCGCGGCTGAGGGGTTGTCTCACTGTGTCGCTTACAATCACTTCGCTGGGAATTCTTTGTCAATTAGACGGCCTCGGGAGTGATTTTGTTGCGTAGAAATCCAAAGCGGTCCAAAGCCCAAGGGGAGAAGAAGAAGATGAAGAAGAAAGAGAGAAAGAGAAAAATGCCACGAGTCTCACGTCGCATGACGTCGATATTAATGTAAGTTTCGGATACGTCGTTTGTAAGACGAGATTCTCCATTCAGTCGCCGCGTATCTGACGAATATCTCGCGAGTCGATATTAGGAACGCGCGCGAGCCACCGCCGCCTGGCGCAGCCGGGCTTCCTCGCCCGCTCCTTAGTCAACGTTTGATTTTGTATGCGCGGTACCGGCGGGAGAAAACCCGGCGAGAGAGATAGAGTCAAGACGGTAGGCAGATGACGCGTCAGATAAGACGTCCTTAGGGCTTAGTTGAGGAACCAACGCGGCTACCGTGCTGCGCCTTTTCTCGCGCGGATCGAGGAAGACCACCCTAAGGGTCGCGAGAAGCACCGGAGAATGGAGGTTCTCTCCCGACTCTTCTCCGAGTCGGAGGCGGGGGGACTCCTCTAGGATTTCATCCGAGAGTCCTCCGGGGTATCGCGTGTAACTGGAATTATCGGCGCACAATGGGAGAAATCCCCCCGGTGCCCCTGCCGGCCCGTTGCTCGCTGCTTGCCTCTTCATCAACCGCAGCGATCTTGCCGCGAGAATGATTCTGAAGCGGAACGGGAGGGCCGATGTGTGCCAATAAGAACTCGTAGAACGAACGGGAGAACGTCGCGACGGCGCGGTTCCACATTGTTGCTGTTGTTCGGTTCGTTGTTCGGCCCGACGTCGACCAAGGAGGCAACCAGCGACACAATGAGTCCCGTATCACGATGGATCAAAAGCCGCGAGTGTAAGAGGAACAGGGAGAGACAGAGAGAGAGAGAGAGAGAGAGAGAGAGGAGAGCGAGATACAGAGAGAGAAGAGAAGATAGACGGTGAGGGGGGCGGACAGCGCGAGGGGGTGGAACGAGTGTAAGACGAGCGAGGTCGGTGGTGGCGGGATGTGTCGGGCTCATAACTCATAAGCTGAGAAACCCCATCCTCCCTAAATCTTTGCGAAACACACTGGCTTTGACGTTTAGCCCGGGCGAAGAACCGTTGTTACATTATGCAGCAGCAGCAGCAGCAGCAGCAGCAGCAGCAGCAGCAGCGTCTTTCGCGAAGAACGAGGAAGGAAGGGAGGAAGAGAAAGAAAGAGAGAGAGAGAGCGAGAGAGAGAGAGAGAGAGAGAGAGAGAGAGAGAGGGAGAGAGAGTGAGTGAGCGGGACAGAGAGGGGTGGGGTGGGGTGAGGGAGAAAATTCGTGAGAGCGTAGAAGGCAAGAAAGACGGGGCGAAGGGGGAGACGAAAGGATGAGATGCCGGACGGATAAATCCTTTTTCGTTGGACGGACAATAAAGCGTTACTCCAGCGCTTGCCGCTACGCGTCCGGCAAAATGGCAGACCGATGCCGACTGAATCGCCGTACGGTGCGATGCTCCATTCCCGGGTGTGTGTGACGACGACACCACTATGCGGTGGCCACGCGCGGACACGGTATCGTTTCACGCAGGTGTCCTCCGACGGGTTCGCGAACGAGAGGGATTTTGCACGGCCTGACGCGATTAGAAACGACCGGGGGATTCTTCTCGCGAGCGATATCTGTCTTTAAGAGTCGTCGCACCGGGATTCTCATTGTGCGAGACTGATGTCTGTGGGGTCGTTGCACCGTCAGGCTCTCGTCGTATTAGACACGCAGTCCTTTATCTCGAATTAGTTATTTCGGTGGATAGAAAGAGAGAGAGAGAGAGAGAGACAGAGAGGCGGGGGGGGAAGGCAGGGCGTACTGATATTCT
Source organism: Harpegnathos saltator (assembly GCF_003227715.2). NCBI lineage: Eukaryota > Metazoa > Arthropoda > Insecta > Hymenoptera > Formicidae > Harpegnathos > Harpegnathos saltator. Next base: position 381,546 of record NW_020230162.1, on the reverse strand, counting down.
TTCGTTCTTTCAATATCGCGCATTTCGAATTAATTTCACAACATAGCGATGGTTTCTCTCGGCTTTCTCTCTGGCTTCCGACCGCGCGTCTTGCAGATTTGCGCTGTGCTGCTGATGATTACAGCGAAAAGTAGAAGCGGGATGCCTTGTGGAAGGGAATGAAAAGAGCACAAGACGCGCGACGCGGTTCGATTACACGACGTGCGGGAAGCCGGCGGCCCTCCTGAAAACCGAGCTCTCAGCATAATGTTCCGCTTCTTTCTCTCTCTCTCTCTCTCTCTCTCTCTCTCTCTCTCTCTCTCTCCTTCTTCCTCTGCCCGACAGAGTGCCGTGTGTATCTCCCGCGGTATTCGTTGTCTCCTCCTTATTTGACCCGCGGACCCGCCGGGTTAGATTCCTACGCGGTGCCCTCGCGTACACAATGCGAGTTATTGCGGCATCCGCGTGTTCGGACGAGCAGCGGCCGGCCGCCCGCCGCTGGCGCCAGCGGCGGCCGACTTGGTCCTCCGGAGGCTGCATAAATCCTTTTGCCGTGAGTCGCGATCGTACGACGACTCCGCCGGCTCCCAACTGGAGTCGTGCCCTCTTTCGCGTCGTCGTGCCGACCTTCGCGATATTCGACGGCTGATCGTTAACCCTTTCGAGCATGCGCGCGCGCGCGCGCGCGCGCGCGATCTCCTCTCGCACGAAGGAGGGGTGATCTATCTTTGATGAAAAATCCGCCTCGAGTCGCAGTCGCCTCCGGCAGCACGAAGAAGCTCAAAATTCCACATCTGCCGTACGCTCCCTGCGAGAAAAAGCTGCGGCAGGAGCCTCGTATATCGCTCTGCTACCGTTCGCGATCAACGGACACTCGGATTTAAAGTCGTCGTGCGCTATAGCTCTCCATGGTTAAATGTATTGCAACCTGCTGACGGTCCATTAACCGTAACCGATGAATGTCCTAAGCTAATTAAGGCTATTTATATCGATAAAATGAGGAGAGAGGGTGCCATCCACCCGCGCTGCGCCGCGCAACCGCCCTATTCCTCACTTCGCCTCTCCTCTCCGCAGCGTGCAACTGCCTAAGGGCGGAAACTGGAAAGTTGCCATATCGGTGCGGGCAGGGACGCGGAGGGCTCGACAAAAAAAGCAAAAGATTATCTCCCGGTTTTCACGCGCTGCAAAGCGGCGAGGGAGAGGCGCACCGTGGTAGCGCGAGCGCGAGCGCGCGCGCAGGAGAGAGAGAGAGAGAGAGAGAGAGAGGAAGGGAGACAGATAGACAGAGAGAAGGAGAGTGAGTGAGTCTACGGTCGCGCGCGCTTCTACGTTCGCGATTATCTTATAAAAATTCACAGGTCGCAAGGCACCAGTGTGTGTTACTATGGAAACTAAAGCTCGCGCGCACGGCTCTCTCGCTTGTGCCCCGACATCGTCCTCCGAGCAATAGAAAAGGAGCAACGCGGGAGGAGTCTTCCGCACTTGCTAAATCCCCTATGAAAAAAAAAGCTGATATCTTACGCCACTCGGATATCTACGAGAATGCCTTCGGCTTTCCGTGGCTTACGTCAAATGGAATCGCTAGATTTCCGCACCCTTCGTATCGATACGACGTACCGAATCGACTCAACGTGCCTCGCGGCGCGTTCGCGGGAATCGTCCTTGTGTTCGTCGCGATGTTTCCCCGAACGAGAGGCCCGTCTCGGGCATAATTACTACACCAGGCGATGTGTGTAAGCGCGTATCAAATTCGCGTACTCGTGAATCTTCGTCTGTTCGTCATCCATCGGATTACAAATCGCGCCCGCGCTGTAAAGATATCTTCTCCGTCAGCTCGGTGAAACGCAAATTTCGAGCTTGTGGTTTCTGCTCTCTCTCTCTCTCTCTCTCTCTCTCTCTCTCTCTCTCTTTTCTCTCTCTTCCGACTCGTCCTCTTCGCGAAGATCGTAATCTGACCTTCTTCTCGATGCAGCCCTACCCACACACGGATCGAAAATCGTATTCGAAAGATTCTCAGTCGAGACGCAACGAAGGTGGAGTCGCGCGCGAGGTATCGATAGGGGTGGGCGGGGGAGAAGATACGGTCGAAGAAGTAAAAGGCCAGTGGTGAAATCATGAGAGAGAGAGAGAGAGAGAGAGAGAGAGAGAGAGAGAGAGAGAGAGAGAGAGAGAGGAAAGGGAAAGAGAATGGGAGGAGGAGTGGTACGGTACGAGGTAAAGAAAGGGAAGGGAGGGGGCGCGGGCGGATAATATACTTCACGAAGTACGCTCGTCAAACACAAGCGCGAGCAAGCGGAGCCCGGATATATTAGAGGATGCATCTCCATAAAAGTTGAAGCCGAGCAGCGAGTCAACATCCCCCTCGCGTAAGGAAGACGGAGGTGGTCGCGGAGAAGCTGGAGGAGTTCAGCCGGGGAGTAGGACGGATCGCGCTCTTTTTTCCGCTACCGAGTCGTGCGCGCGCGCGCGCGCGAGAGCCTCGGCGAGGGCGAGGAAGCGTCTTGCGGCAGCAATCACCGATATTGAGGGTTTCATTTCGTCCCTACGACGACGGTAAGAGCCCGGGGAAGAGGCGGACGAGCGGAGGGTAGTGGTAGCTCGAAGGAAGCGGCATAGTAGGAAAATGGGGATAGAGCATGACTCTCGGATCGCGCGCGCCTTGAGGCTTCTTCAGACTGGTCCAGGGGAGTACGTGCGCTGCCGGAATGCTGCACGAAAGGCACCTTCGTAAGCTTTATTTCTCCTCTCGACGGCAACCTTCGCCGATTACGCTGCGAGTTTCGACCTCAGGCAGGGAGGGGGGAGGCCACAGGGGTTAGGTTATCGTCGTCAACTCCCAGCAATCCAGAATTTCCTTGACGACGAATTTGTTCGATATAGTGCCAATTATACGGTAATCGGTTCTCCGATGCTCGTCAGTTGACCCGGATCCTCCACGTAGGTTCTTGTAAAAATTTAAACATTCGTAAAGTCGCACATCGTAAAATGTCTCGAATATACCGATAATAATATTTGCGGACTATTTAACACACTGATTTAACACACTGACTGATGATATATAGGTGAAGAGATAATTCGCTGTTGATTTTATCTTGTCGATCTCAAATCAATTAGATTATTTGGTAACACCTGGGATGATTATCTGTGAATAATTAGTAATCCGGCGGTAAATAAAACTTGGGTGATTGACAAGTTTCTCGCCACCGCGCCGCCGGCGGGCTGGCTGGCTGTGTGGCGGCTTGTCACCTCGTTCAGGCTGAACTTGGATCTCAGTCAGAACGAGAAACTCCCGGAGGCCTTGTTATCGGCCTCATCTATTTTAATAATTAGCTCCACCTCAGTAGTCTTGATCCAAGGATCGACTGCGCGAGCCAGTCGAGCCCGTTTGGGCAAAGTTAATCTCGAAGTAAGGAGTGTTTGGTCCTGCAAAAGGGATTATAGCATGTTTCCATCCGCGAGACGGATAGACAGTCTCTCCCTTTCTTGCTCTCTTTCTCTCTCTCTCTCTCTCTCTCTCTCTCTCTCGTGCTCTCTCGCTCTCTTTTCCTCCACCATCTCTCGACGCGGCAAATCATCGGGTTCCTCCGGTCGCGCGAGACCAGCTTCGCACTTTGTGCTGCACAGCCAGTGCTCCCTTAATCCGTATTCATCAGCAGTTATAGGCATCCACGAGCGCGCAGGGTAAGAGGCTAATCCGGCTCATCCGCGCTCAACTGGGAGCGAGGGCGGGGGGGGGGGAGGGGGTAGAGGAAGACGCTCGTCTCTATGGTTCTGGGTCATCTCCGAGAGACGCGTTGTACGCGTCCATGCAGTGAACATTCTAAAATAGCGAGCTGAGTCGCGCGCTCTGATCGCGCCAAGGCTTCATTTCTCGCGGCTTCTCGAAGCTCTCCTTCATCCCCCTCAGCGAACTTGGTCTCGTCATTCGCGCGGAAAGCGAACGAAACTTCCGAGCGGCCCCGCGCGTTGCGTAATCGATTCGATCGCGGATGCGCAAACTGCTATCTATTTTTAGGAGATAAGATCGACAATGTGCGACAAGCACGATGAGGAGACATCGATCGTCGATTATCGGGGAGATATCCACGATGGCCGTCCGACTTCCATCGGGCGAACTTAGCCATCGGTAGGAGATCAACCGGCGGATGCGCCGGTAGACTACGGTTGAATGGCAGATGGTTTAGCGCGGGTGTGCGTTTCCCTCTGGATATTTGTATCCGTGTGACTGGAGTCACGAGTAAAGGCAAGGAGGGGGCGAGAGACAGTGAGAGAGGAGGGCGTCGCGACGCGGGCGAGGCGAGGCGAGGCGAGACGAAGCGAGGCGAAGCGAGGCGAGGCGAGGCGAGGCGTCGTGCCGATAAATCAAATTGACTGGTGCGACGTCGAGCGCAGCCAGAGTCCAAGCCCTCTCTCCTCTCCTCTTTCCCCTCGTCTCGTTTGCTCCCTCTCTCTCTCTCTCTCTCTCTCTCCCCCCCCCTCCGTGCCTCTACATTTGCCCCGACAGAACGGCGACCGTCCATATACAACGTGTCCAATCGCAAATCCCTTTAATTCGTTCCTTGCAGTATAAGTTTAATCCGAATTAAACTGCACGGGACGGCACATAAATTCGACCCTTGGCCGAGCATTAAAAGGAGCGCCTGTGCGCGCTCTCCGACGCGACGGGATCAGCCGCGGCACTACTCTGCATTAAGTGCTTCACATACGACGCGTCGGGTATCGCCGAGCCATGAAATCGCATCGTTCACGTCATACAGCTATCGTTCGCGCGATGTCGCGATACTCCAGCGGGGCCATAGCGGGGTGATCGGAGTCGAGTTATATCACAGAGAAGCGGCGCGCTGTGTGCCGAGAAGGAGAGATAAAAGTGAGAAATGAGACGAAAAAGAACGATATTAATAGCACCGATAAATTGGTGAAAACACGTTATGCGATCGTGTTCCACACACGTTTCTGAAAAAATGGCGATACGAGGGATCCACTTTCGCTCCTTCGCGCCGCTCATGTTTCGCCGAATTATCAGTTGTCCCTCTTACTTCTGGGAGGCTACTAAACACGGTGACAATAGCGCGTGGCCAGCGGCGAATTGCGAAATTCGCAGTTCCATTGACGGAACGTCGGCAGGGTGGCGTGTTCCAAGAAATCCGCTGACGTTCCCGAAAGCGATCAAGTTGCGTTACACAGGAAGTACAAGTTTCTGCATTAGTACACGCCGCGCTAGACTCGGGAAGCAGGAAGCAGCGTTGCGAAACGTTGTCAGTATTTGGATTTCGGTGTGGTAAGCAGTAGCCGAGGGACGCTCCCGCGCTTCTTCCCACGGACAACGCGCGCGTGCCGACAAAGGTCGTTCGGAGGGCTCGTCGAACAATTTCTCGAAAAATTGCGCGAAACAGTTCGCGGACACACCTTGCCGAGACAGAGGTCTCGCAATGAATCGTTTCGCGTCGCGAGGCTAAAATGATATCATGGGACGAGGTGCGTCGCTGACGCGAATCAGCGGCGGATTTTAATCCGTGAAGTCTCGGTCACGTTCTGACGATGACGTGCGAAGAATGATCATCAAATAATGCTCGCGCGCGGCTATCCGGGTGTCGCGAATGCTCGTAATGAGGGAGACACGCGCGTATCGCAATCCGAGGATGGCAGATCGGGCCGAGGGGTCAGAGGACGTGTCGGCTACCATCGTCGATGCGCGCTGGGGTGACTCGGCCGCCCTTTGTGCACTTTATGGGTTTGACATTACGTTATGATTATTCACGGGGTTACTGTGTTTTATTACCAGCCGCCGGTTTCGGACACGTCGCACACGTCGCGAATGACGACCGCCTTAACGCGTACACATCGAATACAAGGCCGCGTTGACACCGCGTGCCACACGCGTAACTCAGCTTTTATTAACCGCGCGCGCGCGCGCGCGCGTCTATAAACGACAAAGACGAGCTTGCCAGTTATCACCGGCGCTCGAAAGTATACTCGCTAAGCGGAGCGTGGAAATGCCCGTTGCTTTTCCGACAGGAGCCACCGTCGAATTTACGAACCCCCCCCCCCTCCGCCGCCTCGTGTTTAAATAAAGTTCGTTTGTGTTATTCGGCGTTCTGCCGAAACTTTTCAAACTTTGACCTTTTCGCGTCAGCTCGAAATTCACGACGATTATCTCGATACAATCGAATGATTTTTCCCGACGTCGGCAGTTGTGGCAGTGTGCTCGTGGAATGTTACACAAATAAATCGAACATTCGATTCTCGATTGCCGATCCGAAAGCTGACACCTCCACCTACTTCGCCGTATCGCCGGGGGATATTGGTATCATATAGCAGTAGGAGGTACAAGCAATAATACGGGGGACCGATCATATCAAACCGGCGAGTTCGGCATACCTGAGCTCATTCGTCGCATATCTATAGTATCCGGCTATCGAGATATGAGATATCCCTGGCTGTGCGATTATCCACATAAGACGGTAGACGCGTCTTCTATTGCCGCCATACCTCACGGACCGTTCGTGACATACCGCGTGGCGGGCTCTCTCTCCCCCGCACGAGTCCTCTTGTTTCATGATAAATTCCAGCGCTTCTTCTTCCTCGCGTCCCTCGCCGCCCCCTCCCTCCCCCCCCCCCCCCGGGAATTTCACTCCGCCGTGAGATTTTTCGCGAATTCCACTTATTGAGTCCGCCGGCGAATAAACTGTCCGTTGTTGTAAGCCCCGTGAAGTGAAATTTATTGCCGTCCGATCGGCCCCTCTCACCCTCTCTCCCGCCCCCCCCCCCGCTAAAGGAATGTTGCCTATAATTTCATCTACAGCGATACGTCTGTGTCGCCCGTTACGTGTTAGCCCACGAAACTAGTTCGTAATATCCGTAATTGATCGCACTGAATGCTTCATAAGCGTCAAATATGTAACGGGACGGATAAAAGTGGCGTTCGCTCCGTAAGTAGACGCGTTATTCTTGTATCATCAATTATTCCGTCCATATGGATCGCCGCGAAATATCGCTACTAATCGACCGTTCATAATTATACGCCGCAAAACGGTACATTATTCGCTTTAGGTCGCACTCGGGCGTGTTGTCGAGTACTCGACGGCACACAAAACTGTGAAGAGACGATCGACAATGTGCAGTCGCGAGGTAGTTACATTTATTAATTGTCGACAAGTACAAAATATCCTGATCCGCGACGCCGCCGTCGACGCCGCGCGCGTTCGCCTCTCGTTCTCGTTCTCGTTCTCGTCCTCGTTTGGCAATCAACCAAAAGTTCTCCCTAACGACGTGGCGCGGCGGAACTTCGCCGCGGGTCCTCGAGGCTACAACCGTGAAAGTCTTCGATCTCTGTTACCGACAGCGCGAGATAAATTTTGCCGTTGTCGTAAGAACATACGTCTCGCAGCGTGGGTTCATCTGGAAACAACGATGTAGATGTAGCCTTTCGTTTCTCCGCTCGACGACGTCCATCAATATCGCGGTAATCCATAGTTCTTGTCAGACTCGCGGCCACGTTCCGCGGAGAGAGAGAGAGAGAGAGAGGGAGAAAGATGCCCAATGTCGATTAAAAGTCTTCTTACACATCTCTCCATGAGACGCCCGTTACACGTAAAAAAGTATATACGCGTGCCGTTGTATACTCGCTCGCGAAGCGAGCCGTTCTTTTATCTTTAATAAAAAAAAAGCGCGCGCGCGCGCGCGTTGTCGTATAATTTTCGGATTTAAGGATTTCCGGCTTTAACGTACCATACGACGGCTAATTCGCGGAGTGAAACCGAAGGATAAGGCACGCTCGCGTTAATTTTCTACATCGATTTTCCATGCGTCCCCCCCGACAGGCGGCCTATCGCGGCCTGCCTTCCGAGAATTCAGCAAGGTTTCGTTTGTTAGTAATGTTATCCGATACATAGGCTCGTATATCCCACACACACGGCATCGTTATGCACCGTAAGCGGACTATCAAAATAACCACATAAAATGTAACGTCTACCGCGAAATCACGGTGTGAATAAAAACCGACCGTCTTTGATCGTTCTCTCGGTTTTATAAACGCGAGTCTAAGATCGACTCGCTAGTATGATCGACACGGCGAGGTGCGAGTTTATTGATAAACTTGAGAATATAACAGCGGCTTCAGAGAGAGAGAGAGAGAGAGAGAGAGATTTTTTCAACACAATCGTGCGGCTTTTTTATTCCGGCTCCGGCGGCGAGGTATCGAGTTTATCGCGCGACGTACTTCCTCACTTTAATCATGCGATGTTACACATGGTTAGCGTGCGAGCGCTAATACAATGTGAACGTGGGCGCACAATGAGACCGGAGGAGCGAGAAGAAGGAGAAGAAAGGGAGAGGAAGAGCGGGCGAGAAAAAGACGGGAATAAGGGTCGGAGGTCAGCCGTATTAATATCGCATATCGGACAGCCACGGTAGACCCGCCGGGACCGTCCACCGAGCCGATATGAAATCATCGCGCCAGGCGGGGGAGTGCTTCGCAAATAGTAGGGCATAATTGGAATCCATCCGGCAAACACAGTACGCGACCGCGCGCGCACTCCAATCAATCGGTCGCGCGACGACGCTTTCTTTCATCGCCGCCGTCACGGCCGCTGTTCCGGAGCGCACGTAGTCGCGCTGAAATATACGGAATATACGGAGTATATAGATAGCCGCCAACACGCGACATCAATCGTAACTGCCGGAGCTCGCTCGCGAAATTGCCGGCTGGAAGAGTAACAAGCGTCTCTGCGCTCCGGCGCCAATCTTCATCTTTATCTTTCTTTGTATTTTTCTCGTTACAGTTGCAGTTTTTCGATTTGTGCAGGTTCAATTGTTATCTCGGCGAGAGCGGTAGTAATTTTTGCGTAACGTTGTCACCGCTACAAGCGATAGCAATCGCAAGTAACAAGCAAGGTACGTTCCCTTGACGAATACGCGTGTGTGTGTGTGTGTGTGTGTGTCTGTCTGTTTGTTGGTTACGGGAAAAGTAAAAAGAGGAATTTCAACGCGCAAGAAAGTCACGCACGTGTTTTCCGTTTTGTACGCGAGCGTAATGCTCGCCCTGGACGCTTTCCGCTGCCAGAGGATCGTGGATATTCGAAGTCACGTCGATTAGTCGCGCGCGCGCGCGTGCGCTCGCTCTCTCTCTCTCTCTCTCTCTCACATAATTTCCTCCTTTCTCAGCAATTTCCGAAATTAATAGCCGGCTAAGTGGCGGTTAAATTATTGCCTCGTAAATATCCGCGCGCCCTCGCCGCGCCGCGATCCCGTTTCCGTTTCTATCTGCGGCGACGACGAGGAGGGTGCGGCGCGCGCGAGGGTCCCCAATTGTACTCTCGCCGACATTTCTCTTCTCCGTTCACGCATGTCGCGAGTCGATCTCTCTCACTCGATTCTATATCGGGTCGATATGGACCGCGCGCGCGTACGCGAGCGAAAGTATAGCGATCCGCTTCCGGCGTGCCGGCTTTCCGTACGATTCCGCATGGGCATGATTAAGAATCAGCGATAATCGGCGAGTTAAATACTCACCGAGACTCGTGGTCCGCGTATAATACACATTGTACGTACGCGGTTACGCGCATTGCAATCCTGTGCGGAGCGGACCACTATTAAAAATCTGCTCGGCATTCACGCGGCCGAGCATACGGTAGGCTCTGAAAGGAAAACCATTTATTATCTTTCTGTCAGGAGGGTCCCCCGATTACGCTGCGCATCGGCAGGAACGGTAACGAGCGCAGCAATTACCGCACTTTTTTCATAGAGCGATAGCGAGACACCAGAAAGATTGAGAGAGAGAGAGAGAGAGAGAGGGTGAGAGAGGTAGAGAGAGAGAGAGAGAGAGAGAGAGAGAGTCAGGCATCTTGGCAGAACAATGGTCTACGCTTCGCGCTTGCACTTGCTATTGAGATAATTCTCCATCCCTGGCACGTAGCCGAGGTTGCTGCAGCCGGACATTTTCTTACGGCGTGGCGAGATGATAATTTTAACAATTATATACCTCGCCTTCGCGTGCTGTCTCGAAGACGAGAGGAAGAGCCAGTCTCTCTTCCTCGCTCTTGACGCGAGTAGAATTTACGGCACGTTGTCTCGACCTGTGCGCGTATCGTATCGCAGTTCGCCGCTATTCTCTTCCGGCAAGCGTTCCACGACAGAATGTACATCTCGACGAAAAGCGAAGCGGAAGCGAAAATCACGCGAGCTATTATCCCGTGTCCCCGTGCGTACACACAGTCCCCCGTCCGTAGAGGACTCTCAATTACTTCTCTCTGTATAGATTCCAGCGGACAATCGCCTATATTCCGGCGATCGATGCCGATTGACGATCGGCGCTAATTGACACGAAGTACGATCGGCGGATATCGGCCGCGGGCAGCACTCGTATCTCTCGATGAGTCTCTCGGCTTCGGAGACGACCGATCTCTCGTCGGCTGTTTTCTTACGGCGTGGCGCAGACGATAATTCCGACAATTAGATCGCGGGCTATACGTTACGTGCTTTTTCCGCGGCTACGAGGGTGGCCGGGAGGAGACGCGGGGGCGGGGGGGGCAGTGTTAGCGGAGATACCGACAGGGGGATGAGGAACATGGCCGCACGGGCTAAGCGTCTCCACCTTTTTATTGTGAGCGCCAGAGGCAGAAGGCAGAATGTCTGTCCATGCGCGTTTGTGTATGTGCGAAACTGAGAAAGAATGAGAGAGGCGGAACGGCGGAGACGCGGGGGCGCGGAATGAGAACGGACGAAAGGGAGACGAGGATGAAGAAGCGGGCGAGAGGAGAGAGAGAGAGAGAGAGAGTGCGAAAGAGAGAGAGAGAGAGAGAGAGAGAGAGAGAGGAGAGAGTGCGAGAGAGAGAGAGAGAGAGAGAGAGAGAGAGAGTGTGTGTGCGAGAGAGGAGAGAGTGCGAGAGAAGAGAATTCTGCGGAGGAGGCTCTCGCAGCCACCACCTTCGGCTAGCTGGCTGGCTGGCTTCCGCGGAACAGTCCTCCTGCACACTTATTCCGCTCGTCGTGCGGCGGTAGTTGCGTTTATTTATCGGCGGTTGCTGCTGAGTGGTGCTAGCGCGGCATTTTAATTGCGCTCTTATACCACCACCGTGTGCCCTCGAGGGCCACTCTCTCTCTCTCTCTTTCTCTCTCTCTCTCTCTCTCTCTCTCTCTCTCTCTCTCTCTCCCCCTCTCTCTGTTCGTGGCCCCGCTGAGGTTCCCGTTCCGGTTCCTCGAGCTGTTCTGCGAGTACCGTTGGTACCTCTCTCCGGCGCTTCGAGTACATTATCGCGTATTCCGAAGTCTCCGTTCGTAATTGTAACGACTTTACGTCCTCTGCTAGGAATTTAATTTGCTTGATTTCACAGAACTGACACGAGTGTAACTTATTGAATATCGATTCACAATGTGCTAATCTAATCGATAGATTTGCCCCAAACTTCTCGAATGCAATCGTGACGCGGGGAAAATTGTTAGTATTATTATTATTATTATTATTATTATTATTATTATTATTATTATTATTATTATTATTATTAGGACGTGGGAAACGCGTCTGTGGGAAGCTGCGGAGTGGTAGCGCGGTGACGAATAATGTGTGCGTCGGCAGTAGGTTCAACTAGTAGGTTACCGCAAGACAACATTTTTATATAATTGTTCCCTTGATACGTTCATCCCGCGAATACGTTGCCGTATCTCTTACAAAGCAACCATCTCTCATCCCGACTAACCGTAGTACGTGTATATACGTAGGTGCCCGTTCTCTCTCTTGCTGCTGCTGCTGCTTCTCCTTCTCCTGCTCCTCCTGCTCCTACGTCCTCGCGTGCGTCCGTGTACGTTTCGCGTAACTACCGTGCACGCGTGTGCGCGTTCTCGCGTGCCTCCCCGAAGGCCTGTGTCCGGCGTATTTCAGCCGAGTTATCATCGCCAGATCTACAGGGACTACGCGAGAAATTATTTATTAGTGCGGGACACCTCCTTCGTCACCCCCGAGGGAAACGGAGAGTTCTTCCGCGGAGGCGCGTCGTAAAAAAGATTAACGAGCGTCTGACCAACCCCGACAACGAGAGAAAGAGAGAGAGAGAGAGAGAGAGAGAGAGAGAGAGCAGGAAGGTATGGCGGGGGTGGTAGAGAAAGGGACGCGCGCGAGCGAAATCACGCCGGAAGATGCCCGGCGGCGGCGAGGAACCCGCCGGAAGACGCGCGTTAATCACGATTTGCAAACGCGATCAAAGCCAATCAACATTCTATTCGGTAGGAATCGTATCTCTAGAGCGGCGCTCTATAGGCGTCTGGTTGTATGACGAACGGTACACATTGTTCTCCCTCGGAAACGTTAACCGGTCATTGTTTCGCGAAACGTGTGCCAGCTTTAATTATTGATACGCCGTCTTTAACGATACACATTCTCTCTGTAATTGTGAGTGAAACTGTCATTCGCGCAAATAGATTGCCGCAGATCGATCGCTCACGCGTATCTTGTGCAGACAAATGAACATCTTTTGCACATCGAGAGGCACACACCGTGCCTATATTACGCGAAACTGCGCGTTGAAATGAGGTGAGATATTCATATCTCAGCAACGGCTAAACCGATCGAGGTTTTTTCAGTCCCACTCGATTCGGCCTTAAAAAATTGGAAAAAAGTGTCCTTGTGTTTTTTGTGTGCGTTGTCTCTAAGTGTAGATATTTTAAGATAAAATCCAAATCACGGAAAGTTTCGATTCAGTAAGAAAGTAAGAAACGCTAGACCGCTGAGGAGAGGGGATTTGTGCATCTCACTTTTCCGACACCAGAACGCGTTGAAGAAACAGCGAGTGCGAGTGAGCAAGCGATAGAGAGTAAGAGAGAGAAGAATATTGCTAGAATACAGGAGTAGAAATGTGCGAGAAAGAGAAAGAGAGCGGGAGTGAGAGAGAGAGAGAGAGAGAGAGAGAGAGAGAAGCCAAGATTTTTTGCATTAAATATTTTTTATTGCATTGTTATAATAACTAATTTATTATAATAACAAGTAAAATAACCTCTCAGTGTTCTAGTAAATAATGAAGACACTGTTTTTGAAGTACCGGACTGTGTATCATTGGGAGTTTTCGATATATTTATCTTCAGATTGCAAATCGCTCTCATTTGCAGAGTTGATGTTGAGTAGAGAGTTTTTCAGTTGATGCTATTGTTTTGTTATATCATTTTTTTGTAGAACAGTTTTGTAGAGTTTTGTTTATAGTATTCAATAGAAGAATTTATTGTTAGAAGTATAAATTTTACTTGTACAAATTTATTACTTGTATAACGAGAATAATAAATTACATTGCCCAAAGATACATGCTCAGATGTGATATGATGCACGGTACTGAAAGCGTAAACATTGCCGTTTATTTTGAATAAAGAATTAATTATATTATAATCATATATATATATGTTAGGTTTCTCAGTTAGCGTTACTATTTTAATATATCATTTCTTTTGTAAAGCAGAACGGTGTTGTAGAGTTTTATTATAGTTACAAGTTTTACTTGTAAAATTTTATGTTACATATAAACTTTTGAAAAAAGATAATTCGAAATTTCTAAAAGTAACACAATACGTATTGCGCGTGTACTTGGCGCATCTTTTTGCCTTTTTGTTTAAAAAGGTAAATTTTGTACAACGTTATGGGAGACGTTACGTCTGAGACACGTCCCGGCGAGATAAGGTCGCGCGACTTTGAAAACAAACATGTTCATAAGTACGCAATTGCCGCGACCGTTTCCATTATTGTTTACGCCGCGGCGGCGGACGGATCGGCGGATCGCCGCGCGTAATAATTTCCGAATTTTCACGCTCGATCACAGTGTACGCGCGCGTGTAACGTGTAATATTCGCGTGTGTGTGTGTGTGTGTGACGATCCGGTGTGCATCTTGATCAATAGCAGTGTTTCATGGTCTTTAAAGGTAAACTTTTATTGGTTAACTTGGTTAAGTTGAAGAAGCTATTGTGTAGTCTCGAGTCTTTGTGTTCTTGATGCGGGGCGCATTTGTCGCTGTAATACTAATGAGGAAACTCGCTTTTTGTTACAGATCTGCTGGAGTTTGCAGCCACGCGATAGCTGCGGTTACCGAAACACAGTTTCGAGACGGACGTCGATGCCGCACCGGAGGATCCGGTTCGGGCCAAGCAGAGTCGGCTTGAAGGTGAGGTTCTCACTGATCGTTTGTACATTTCTTCTTGATTCATTGCGATCGAAAACCGAGCGATTGGAACAAAAGTCGTTGAGTTACGATGGCAAAGGGTCAACGTTTGTACTTGCGCGCGCGCTTCCGCGAATTGAACTCAACCTAACCTAACTTTTAACTAACGGTTTAACTAACGAAACTCTATTTTTTGTTACAGATCCGCTGCAGAACGCGGCTGACTCTGTCTGCTGTGTATCGGTGAGTCAGAGAAGAAAAGATATTTTTATGGTGATGGGTGTTTGCAATATCTCGAGAAAATCAATGCGATTTAATTATACTTTTTTCACACATTGCTCGAAATAATCAGGAGATCGTATCTTTCAATGACCGTATTACACAAACAGAATCTTTAAGATATAATATATATTTCTCTCTTTTATATTTACTCTGAATCATTAGAAGGTGCAGATATAAATGCTTTAGTTTGTTATTATATTGAAATTAAGATATGGAATTATTTGCTGCGATTCAATCAATGTCACTCCTGCTTCGAGTAGCGTGTAATGTTAAAATTTAATCAGAATTGCGCCATCGCGCGTGAAATTCACCATTATTTATCTTATTCGGCTTGATAAATGTTATGTTTGTCGAGTTTATAAATTTTCTACATCGCGTGAAGCAATAATATTTCATTTGAAAATACCGATAAATTCGGTATGCGCGTTTATTTAGCTTACAACTTGATCCTTACGAAACAAGACGTTGCGTTTCTTCCGAATTACCGTTCGCGAAACAAAACATTTTCGTTTTTTCTCTCTTGTCGAAACGTCGTAATTTTCATTCGCGATTGATTCTACGCGAATCGCGTCTCCACGTATACATTCTCGGAACGTTGCAATTTATCGTGTTTACTTTCTTTTTGGGATAAAAATCTCATCTCTTGAACGCGACCATATAGTATGCTTCTTTGTCTCGCCATTTCTCTTCCTTAAATCTCATCGAAATTAATGAAAGAGAAAATATAAACAAAGAGAAAAAAAGCGACAAAATACTGTGAAAAAAGAAACTTGTCCTGGATGCTGAGGGGACATTGGACGGATATAGAGTCACAGGAATCAACGAAAGTCGGTGAGTGTCAAATGTTCAGAAAGCGTCATGTTTTATAATGCATGCTCATATATAAATCGCATTGGTTTTCGACCAGAGATAATAAAAAATAATGCACGATAACATACGTTCGTATTTAGTTTAATAAAAATGTGAACTGCGAGAAGCACTGATGTTTGTGCTTCCTCTCTGATCATTGCGGGAATATTTATTCTGTGAAATATTATACGCGGAACCTTGAGAGTGATCGATAAGATATATATTTAACGAATAAAAAGCCATACTCATCGCACTGAAGCTGCTGGCTTCTTTTTGCAACACTTTATACGAATAACTTTATACGAATCTGATATTTTGTGCATAATATTTATGCGCGGTGTTAATCTAAGAATATTTAACGAATCGCTGCTACGGCAGTCTCTTCCTCGATATACACCGACATATTTTTTCTCATGCTCGTGCTTCGGCTTCGAACTAGCAAAAGTACTAGCGCGACCGCGTTCCTCGTCAATGTGACCCCGGCGATGTTTACACCTCGGCAGGCGCGATCCCGTGCTCGTTGTTTACGTTCGATAATTTTCAACGTGTTCATTTCTTTCCGCGAAGATGCGTTTGATTAATCGGGCTAAATGGTATCCGAATAAAGAGAAGTGCCTGACAGTTCTTATCCCATCCCCCCGTACCATCTGGTTTTACGTCAGCGCGAATGACAATTGAATTGATATAACTTTGTTTAATACACGTATACGCAGGTTCTTAAATCTTACACATTTCTATATAATATTCTCTTTCTGCTCTTCGCGCGAACCGACATTTCGGCCGTGGGATCGTGCCGTAGCCGAAAAGCCGCAGAGCATGGAAATCGTCTCTCCTCGAAACGCGTCGCCTACAACCCTTGGAGAGCGCGCGGACCAGTTATACGCGACGCGATTGCTGACGGGATTGTTCGAAACGTCGCCGCGTGTTCACACTCGCGCTCGCAATCCCGGTGAGAGCGCATTATCGTCGTCGTTCTGGGGCGTTCGATCCCGAGGGGAAGAATTTCGCCAAGGAAAATATTTGTCGGGCGTGTCCGGCATCGTGTATAAACAGATCGGAGCCGATGGAAATGCGATTGTGCCGGACAGGTATCGAAAAGCCCCCGGTAACGTCCGCAGCCTCTGGCTGCTACACAGCGAGTTGCCGCGCGACCCTCGCCCAGTCGCGGCTTCGGTTACCTGTGCTGTCCCTGTCCAGCCTGCCAGAGAGTCGAAGGGGGGGAGGGCAAGGGGGTAGGCAGGCAGGAGGCAGGCTCCTGAAGAATTTTCCTCTATCCGCTGTCTCGCACGTCGGCAACGAGTCTCCACGAGAGAGGCAATCAAAAGCCGCTCTCTCTCTCTCTCTCTCTCTCTCTCTCTCTCTCTCTCTCTCTCTTTGCTTCTCTCTCTCTCTCTCTCTCTCTCTCATCTGCCCTCTCTCTCTTTCTCGTACGACACCGCGGCTGCTCTCGCTGAATAATTCAGCAGGTGTCGTCCGCGAGAGTTTTGCCAGATTTGTAGCGCGACCGCGCGTCGTCGTTCTCGATGTCGGGTAGAAAAGGATGCGAGAGAGCGCCGCGGTCTCTCTCGTTCTACCGGAATCCTCTCCCGATTTGTGGGGAAACTCGGGTCGCGTCCGCTGGTTCGTTCGTTCGGTCCCGATACCGACGACGACGACGTATCGCGAGCAGCAGCCGTCGATCTGATTTCCGACGATAACTGGCCGTAACACTTTGACGGTCGCACTTATCGCGGACAAATTTGCACCTGCCTTTCTTCAGCAGGTTTCTAGACTTTGCTTAGATTGTATTTAAAGAAATGAACATTTTCGTTCTCTCTCTCTCTCTCTTTCGTCAGATTTATAAATCTCTGTGTGTGTATATATATATATATATATATATATTATAATATTACAATCGTGGACTCGTCATTGATAATTTTTTTATACGGTAATCGTCGCTGACAGAATGCGGTTACAGGCACACGTGGCAGCGATCGTGGAAACGTTAAGATAGAATAGAATAACGATGCGAGACGGTAAAAGTTGGATCTTGAGCGCGTCTAAGTTTTACATAGCACGCTGAAACTCCGTGTGCTTTCCGAGAAGCTTAGCGGAGTAATTTCAGTTGGTCGTGCCGGCGTGTTGACACGTTATTAGCACTTTGTATTTCTTTTACACCGAGCACATTGATTCGCTCCTCGATACGCTCCGTTTACGATTCGCGCCTTCCCGCCACTCTCTCCTCCACGACTGCACGACGTTACGTTCTTGTCGTCGATATCGCGCGAGAGAGGAGCGTGTCTCCTCTCTCCGCTCCGGCGCAGCAATACATATTTATGTAAATATCACTTATCGTCATCCAAAGTATTAAAACAAGTGTAGCCGTAAAGCCGCGCGGCGCGGCGCGGCGCGGCCCTTATCGCATGGCAGCTCTCCGATACAGCTCGTTACTCCCGTCGCGCCTTATGTACCGCGTAAAATCCAGCGCGCGATTCGCGAGTACCGAAAGGAATACCCGGAATACAATCATATCTCGCGCAGCCAGTCCGCCGCGTAATTTTCGCACACGTACGCACTCACGCACGTGTCAGCGCGCGCGCCCGCACACTTCGCCGACGCCGATGTGCTGGGTATGTATGTACGTCGAACTGGAAATGCACGCGTGCACATCAGCTTTCGACGCGAAACATCGGGATCTGCGCCGCTTATGAGCGTAACGCATTTGCATTCTCCGCTACCGTTACGCGCGCTCCTCTTCTCTCTCTCTCTCTCCCTCTCCCTCTCTCTCTCTCTCTCTCTCTCTCTCTCTCTCTCTCTCTCTCTCTCTCTCTCGGTGTGGCTCGTCGCATCTACATAAATATTCGCGGAGAAGGTGGAGAACGATCGCGCGCGGCTGAAGTGAAGGTACAGGAGGGGCAGTGAGGGGGGAGAAGGCGGAGACGCGTTTCGCCAGCAGGATTTTCTTCCTTCTTCGCTCCCCCTATCTCCCCATCTCGCTCGCTCGCTCACGAGAGAGGATCTAATTTTTATTAATACGCGCGATACTCTGTAGCCGGTGTATTAATGGACATCTCGCGTATACAGATTCTCGGAAGGCCGTCTCGATCGTTCTCCTTCTCGCTCCGCTTGTCAGCGCGATCTCCTTCGACGAGGCATTAAGAGAGCTCCCGGCCGAGTGGCGTCACGGACTCGATACGCAGGTGTCGATATGACTAAGCGCTGATTAGCGGCGGACCGACCGGGAATAGGACGGCCGGAAATATCATACCGTTTAGATTTCGCCAATCTGCCAGCGCGGCTTCTCGGAAATGCGACTCGACGGTTCCGCCGATCCATTTAACCGCGGCTCGCGGTGCGTCCGTGTGAAATATTTCAACCGTAGGAAAATAAATATTTCCACGCGTCTCACGAACGACATTCTGTGAAGATCGCGACGGAGATGGTCGTCGTCGTCGACGCGGAGCGCGCTGTTAATTTGATTTACGAGGCTTGCGGTGACGGCGACGCTAACTTGTCGATCTCGAGAGATCACTCGATGCGACTCGCGCCGATGCTTTAATCGCGCTTCTATTAAGTAGCAGTGTATATATCATAGAAGTGATTACTAGCGCGCGCGCGCGCGCGCGAGAAGAGGTGCTACTCGACGCGCATATCTTGCCGCTGCTGTCTCGTTGAAATAATTTATAGCGCCGTATCCAGCGATTTATCGCGATTTTATGAGTTTACGCTCGCGTATTATGCGAAGAGTAAGAATCGACTTTGCCGGCGAGAGATGACAATAAGCTGTGCCCCCCGCACCGAGCGACGCTACGACCAACATCTCTCGAGGTAACAAACTCCCGTTGCTCTTCTTTCTCTCTCTCTCTCTCTCTCTCTCTCTCTCTCTCTATCTCTGTCTCTTTCTGTTTCTTTTTCTCCCTCACCAGAAAATACCCCGTGCTAATTGTCAAATGATTATCGCCGATCTCATTATACGCATACCATGCACGTGTATCGATGCGTTACGACCTACGCGCGCGTCTTACCTGGGATCCGGTTGTCGCGTTTCTCCTCCCCGGCGGAAGATCTCTCGCAGGCAGGCGAGAGAGCGAGAGAAGACAGGAAGGTCGCCGTCGACGACGACGACGACGACGACGGGCGAGCAGGGAGGGCGGGTTTTAACACGGGCCCTTCTCTCCGCGCGCGGTTCTTAGTTGGTCCGCGCGAACGAGGGTGATGTCACCGTGCCTGTTCGATCCGCTATCGCGAATTTTAATGATGGTGCAAATGTCTCGACGAACCGGCGCTATATTATCTCGGAGTTTAGGCCGGATGCGGGGCCGCCCACGCTTAAGGCGGCCGGGAGGACGAAAGCGAGCCACCATTCCTCGCCGCTACACCGACTACCAGCTTCTTACTGTATACTCTCGCGCCTCTTTCCCCCGCGCATGGAATTTCGGTCTTTGTCTCACGGCAAAACGGTTTCCGTTCCGCCGCGGCATGATGCTCTCTCCTCACGGCGGTCTTCGCTGATGGTAGCGGAATGCAAAAAAATTCGGACCGGGACGGACGGACGGACGGACTGCGGTATGCAGCGATGCTTCTACCGCGGCGGTTTCATGTTGCCTGTCAATAGCCGCGATTTATCGCCCCTCCGAGTTCGCATCGGTTGACATATCGGCGCGATATCGCGATAATCCTCGTCACGATCTTGGGAAAGTTTTTTGTTTTTTTGTTTTTTTTTTTTTTTTCCTCTCAGGAAAACGGTGTGAATTGCATGAAATAGCTTCGGTTGACTCTACGCGCATGAGTCCCCCTCTTTGCGGAAGAGAGAAAAGCTACAGGAGAGGAGAATGAGATGGAAAATATTCAAGCGCGACTGAGAATGCAATTGAAAAGCCGATGCGGAATAGAAGCCGAAATTAAAAATTTTTCAGGCGACGTTGCAGCTCGCGGTGGGTACGAAAGTACGACTAAAAGAAATCACGAGGCAGACCCCTCAGTCGCACGATCGCGCTCGGGTCTCTGTGACGACAAACAAAAATAAAAAAGAAGGGATGGCGACGAGAGGAGGCTTCCATCACGCGATTCCACCGGCTACTTCGTAAATTTCAATTTATACGCGTGTTCGATCGTTTCACTCGGTCATTTAAGAGCCACGCGAACATCACTACTAACGCACGAATGGAAAGCAGGTGATCTCTCTCTCTGTCTCTCTCTCTCTCTCTCTCTCTCTCTCTCTCTCTCTCTCTATCTGTTCTATGGCGCTCGGCGATGTCAAATGCGACATGCAAATTAGAATATCTGATCGAGACGCGATCTAGACAAATTATGGAAATAGAGGTAGTCGCGATACGCGGCCGTCGCGAGATCCCAGAGAGATTTCGCAACGCGATTATTATCTGTCGTTCTTCGTCAAGAGCGCCCAAAGATCGCGCGCAATAACGTGTTTAATCGTGTCGCTATCGGATTTATTAGTAGCGCGGCACGGCTTCTTTGACGGGAGAAATCCAGACACGAAAAGCGGAGGTCATCGAGGATTCCTATTGCGTTCGTCAGGACGCAACTGACATAAATCATGCGACGAATAACGAAGTTGCAGAGGGAAGGTTCATTTCGTTGTTATCGCCGAGTTCGCTGCTCGAAGACGTTGCGTAAAATGCGATTCAAGGCTTCGCGCAAGGTTTCCGTAAAGTGCGTTTATTCTTCATCACCCTATACATCTCACTTTGACGTCGTTGAGCGTTTCATGTGGCACTGAGAAAGCTCACTGACCGATCGAGATAACATCGATACGATCGATGTTATTTGTTATGCGATACACGTGTTAGTTGCTCACTGGTGACGTAATAGTGTTCTTGTCGGCCTTTCCTTCCTCTGCTCGAATTTGCTCGAATTGGCTCGGCTGTGCTCGAACGATTCTCCGAACGAAATGAGAGCAGACGAGACGAGACGAGACGCGATGCGGCCCGGAGGATACATTCGGATAAGAAGGAAACCGTAAAGCGTAAATATATGACGAAAAGGGGGGGCGGGGAGTAAAACGCATCGTTACTTTGTGCGCGAGGCGCTGAGCGATGCAGCAAGCAGCAGCAGTTGGCGTCGTTACGCTCGCCGGTCGGTGTCGCGTTTAATCAAGGCCGAATGTTTTATGCGCGATCATTAAAAGCGGAATGGCTTGTGTTATACTTGAATACATAAACCCGAACGGCAATATCGAGGTTTACGTCAGTTTTATTTAAATAAAGTTTCCGTCACGACAGTGCACCTCGAGTGCATCCGCGACTCGACTCGACATTCGACTTCTCCTCTCCTCTCCCGTTCACTCTGGATATTCTCGTTCCCCGTACCCGACTAGAAATTTATCCCATGGTCCTGATCAGGTTAACCTCATTTGGACATCAGGTCCCAATAGGGTAATATTATCGGGTCCTGTGAAGTAAGTAAGTCGTGTGACGCAGCGTGGATATCAGGACTTTAGTAAGAATTCATAGTCAGGTCCTTATTGAGTTACCTTATGGAATCCTTATTACGTTTTTGTTTTTTTTTTTTTCAAATTATGACTCCTGATTACTCGCCACGGCTATATTGAATGATGACATTAGAAATAAGAAATGACACGCTGGGAATTCTTTCATGTCATTTCCAAATAAAAAGATATTTGCATGAAATAATATTTTAGATCGCTCGAGCATACTTGCAAAATGTTTCGGAAAAGAAACATAAAATGAATATCATAAGATCATAAAGTATCACAAGGTGACATAAAACATAAAGTAGTGTTAAAGAGAAAAGTTGCGTGTCACGTTAATTTTACAACTGTTTATTGACTGCTAAAAAAGGATAGTTTCTACAGCATTTTACAAATATATTTAAGTGATCTGAAGTGTTTTTTCAATGCGAACGTCTTTATATTTGGAAATGACACCCAAAAATTATTTTGTTAAAACTTGATGATGCAAATCATATTAGGTACAATGAATAAGATCCCGACAAGGACCTGATTAACTGAACCATATTATATCATACACTAGGTTGGTACATTAAGGTCCTAATGTGGACTCAATCATTGTAACCTTACAAAGCTCTTCCTTACTCATTTATCGTTAGGACATTATAAGGACTAACTTGTTTAGGATTACCTTTCATTCACTCTATTAGATCCTTATGAATGTTAGGTGAAGCTGATGAAAATTTCTAGTCGGGTAATACGCATCGCGACTTGCGTCATGATCCTCGCGTGCTGTGCCTCCGAAAAGAGTTCGTTTCGAAGCCTGCGGAAGGCGGTAATAAAGTTTCGCGATCGTAATGCGATTAGAAAACCATCGTCAACAGCTACGACGACGGTGACGTCGCGATCCTGAAATCGCGGCCATTCGCGCGCGAGTACCGTTGCTGCTAAATTAATAATGCCGATCGATAAGACAGCGTGTTACTTGCATTAACGACTCGACTATGATATCCATTACGGCCGATAGCGATCGACACGGTTGTAACATAAAGTTGTCCTCGCATAGCGCAGTTTAATATTTATAGCGGACTCGTGCGGGCGCTAAGAACCTACGCTGCTTGATACCGTTCATTCCGATCGGACACGGAATGAGCGTTCGACTTCGTTGCATGCGTATCGCGCTGAAACCATCTATCCTTTTTCCCCTGTCGTGGTAATGCGTTGCAAATTGATACTTTGCATACGCAAAGAGAACGGAAGATGAGTATGAAAATGCGGCCGAATCTTCCGCGAGACACGCGAATTTGGTCAATGCGGATGAGCGAAGAAACACGCCGGATCAAGCCCGTCAAGCAATTCGTACGAAAGATGAAGACGAGATATCGTCGACGGGCTTTATCGCGCCCAACGACGACGCGACGCAGCGCGTCTCTCGCTCGTATAATTAGCCGGTCTAAAAATACGCGCGGTTCTCGCGGTCGGCGTAACGCGGCGTATCACTAGGAATTCAGAAACCGCCGGCTGATCATCGTTAACGCCGCTTTGAAGATCCCCGCCCAAAGGGTGAGATCGTTCGCGAAGGCCCAGAGCGCCACATACAGGTCTTCGCTTCGCGCGCTGACGGACAAACGGAGCGGTTAGACTGGCGAACTGAGAAACGCGATGTTGAACGAGGAAGAGGAGAGAAACGAACGGAAGCGGCGAGCGGATAAGTCGGGCGAGAGAGAGAGAGAGAGAGAGAGGGAGAGGGGGGGAGAAAGCGAGGAGAGACCAGCTTAGAGGCTGTCTAACGAGCTCTCCGAGTCGAAGACGCGGACGACGTTCGTTCGTTCTTCGGCCGCAACTCTCGTTATCCGGTGTGTACGCCGCGAGTACGTGTGCGCGCCGTGGGCACGCTCGGTGTGGCCGTTAAAGGGTGACTTAATCACTCTGTCGCATCTCCCGAGATCCGGCAAAAATCTGCCATTAAGCTGCGGCCGCTGAAGCGTCCTCGTTCCGGTGATTCTCGCTGAGATTGCCGCGCTCGAAGAGCCTGCTAATTGCGTCTCGCGCTGTCGTGCTCGGCCGGGCTTCGATCATGTGGGAAAGTCCGCGTTATTAGGGAGGATTTCAGCGTGACGTAATACGTAATCCCCTGCGCGCGGACCAAGCGGACTCTTCTTAACGCTCACACACGTCGCAGATCGGGAGAGCTTCAATTTACTTCTTTGTGTACGCCTTGTGTTCTCTCTTCTCGCGTTTCTACGTGATATTTTTTATCGGACGCTTTGCTACTTTTTTCTCAGCCGTCTGTGTATTGTTTCTTATCGCAATTTTGACAAGCAGCTTTTGACGAGGAGCTAACTTTGATCTGATAACTATGTGTGTGATATTTTGCGCGAGTGTCAACCTGCATCTTCGATGATTCCGTTTCTATTCGGTCGCGATTACGGCGAAATAACAAACGGACGATCGCGCATATGTGTGTATTACGTAAATTTTCGCGATTTGGGGGACGGTCGGTTTCCGTAGCGACAAACTGGCAAATTCGCGCTCGAAGGGAAGAATTCGGCGGTGTGAAGCAGCGATGACGCACCATCATGCCGCGCTCTTTTCGGGTCTTGATAAATTGGTTCCAGGTGTAAGAGAGCGTCCCCGGTGCGCGGTGTCGCGCGAATACGCGTTTCCAGGTGGGTAACGATGGCGGTCGGTCATTGTCTCAGGTATTATCGAGGCGGGCATCTCGACGCCTCTTCGAGTTGCGGGGGCGGTCGAGACCTTCTTTCTCTTGTTCCCTGTGTCTTCCGTCCTCTCATCTCGTCGTAGCCGTCGCCGTCGCCGTCGCCGTCTCGCCGTCGTCGTCGTCGTCGTCGTCGTCGTCGTTGTCGTATCATCGTCGTTCTCGTCGCCGTCCTCGTCGTACCTGAGAACGAACGGATGCACCCGTGGCGAAGAAAAAGGGCTCTCCTACCTCGGTCATTCTTTTAAGGCGCGGAAACACAAGGGCGCGACGACGTCGCCTCGACGGAGCGGAAAATTATAAATAATGACGAGCCTATAGATTCACATCCTATATCTCTCGGATTCTCCTGCCGACGGAGGTTTACCACCTGACGACGACGATAACGACGACGATGATGAGCACAGCAAGAAGAAGAAAGGGATCGCAGAGACGGGGAGAGGCCGAAAGAAATTATTCGCTTCGGGGGCGACGTAATCTTTCGTTTTATAGCGGGGCATGGTCGTTAAAAAAACGAAGACACAGTGACCGATATCGCGCCGGTGGGACTGCCGGTGGGCGTCGTCGTCGTCGTCGCCGTCGTCGTCGATACAACGACGTGATTATTTTACCCTTGACGCTTGTGACGGAGCGAGCCCCCAATACTCGCGGAAATCTGTCCTTCGAGAGCTTTGTTCTCCGCAGGAACAGAAGAATACATTCCGTCGTACAATCGACGTGGTAGTTGACCGACCGTTTCCTTCGCGACTACACCGGGCCGATGTGCAATTAGTAGTCGCGCGAAAGTTGTCAACAGTTGTCGCGATCGCATGGGTTACGCCTGAATTGACGAGTAGAGACTTGTATATGTGGGGCCATGTGTGATATCACGAGCCGCGATTACGCGTAATCCGTATCTCCGTTCGTTATAATCGTCCAAGGGAGATAACACAGCGACACAACCGCCGCATCCACGTTGCACGGGCCCGACACACACGATGTGCATGTCGTACTGAGAGATGAACACACACACACACACACACACACACACACACACACACACACACACACACACACACGCGCGCGCCTCGACGTCGCCGAGTGGAGCTATCCGTGGTGTCGCACCGTGTCGTTGTGGTGCCTTCCACGAACGTTCGGCCGGACATCTCCTTAATGATCAGCTCTGTGTATCGCGGCGGATAATCGTCAGATCCGGTGCGAAGCGGAGGGAGAAGCAAGAGGAGAGAGAGAGAGAGAGAGAGAGAGAGAGAGATGCACAACAGTTCTCTCGTTGTTATCGCTCACCGGCGTTGCGTTGCGTGCGTATCGAGACACGTCTCGCGCTGCACGAATGTTCGATCGTCGTCCGATCGTTCGGGCGATCCTTCTGTCCGCACATATATATCGTTACAATACGTGGACTTACACATAGAGATGTATGCATAATATACAGGTTCCGTTATCGGACGACAAATGCGCGCCCCGCAGCTTTACCGACACGGTCTGAGTCGCTTTCTTGCGAAGCAGGCCTCGTTATTTCGGCCGCATTATCGACTGACCCCGTTGCTTCCTCGAGAATAAACTTCCTCCCTCCGTGCACGCGTACTCAATTCATCGTAAAGTAATCGGATCCGCCGTGTGCACCATGAATGCGACCGTGCTTGATATACGCGCACCGCTTACACTTGTTCTGAGTAGCGATGATACGTATCGCTCGTCGACGCAGGAATAGACGAGCGGAGTCCTTTACGAGAGCAAGCCGAGACCACCGTCCTCGAGGAAAGGGTCGTACAGCAGGGGCACTTTGGCCAGTTCTGCAGTGGGTTTTTTGAACACATTCCGCTCACCTGCCGCCTTATCTCGCGTTGAAATCGCGTGATCTTTCTAGAAAAAGCTAGAGTAACGTGTTTGAAGATTCGGTCGGCGAAAGATTTTTTGTCGTTTGCTTGGAAATTTTGAATTCCTGAATTCGCTGATGTAAATTTGACGTTTAGCAGCGGAAGGGAGAGGGGAAACAGAAGGAAATGCGAGGTTCCAATGCACTTGAAGCAAGTACTTGTGAGTGACATAATGGCCGCTGACTCCGCTAGATTTCCGCCTGTACTTCGCCCAACAATCATCTCATCACTCTTTGGTAAACTTGTCAAGATGCTGTTATCTTGTATCTCGATATCGTTTCGACATCGTCGAGTTACTTTATGTGTCCAGACACTGTCGTCTTGGAGTTTGAGTCATTTCGGGATCCCTCAGTCTCACGACTCCTCTTTTTAACGAATAACACCGGCGCAGCGCGCTCAAGAGGATACGCTCGTGGATCGTGCACTTCGCCATACTTCTCCGGGCATCTGATTGCGGCCGATCGGAGGCTGAGAAGGTACCTGGAGAGGTATTCGAGACTCGTAGCCTGTTCTACGTGGTTGGGTTCTGGCCGAGGTACCGCGGCGATGGCGATGGCGAGTGCCGGGCCTGCGAAGCCGGATGGAAACGCGTTGTCGCATCAAAAGACGCCGCCGCCCGGCGCGATATAGAGTTACCGACTCGCTGTAGGCCGCGTTTACGCCTTCTAATAGTCCGTATTGGGTTAGGACACGGTCTCACGAGCTCGCTTTGTTGCTCACCCCGTGGAGAGTCGTCGAGCCTTTGAACCACTTGCAGCGTACGTCTAGGCGAACAGGTGCGAAGATGGTCGATGAAAGTCTCCCGATCGATAATAAAAGATCTTATCGGGCTGGCGAATAGCGCTTGAAACTTTTATCCGCGCCGTTTCGCCGACGATTCCCCGAAAACTAAGCGCCGGCGATCAATCTGATTCTCGCAGCGAACTAAAGTAGAGCCTCTCGTTCTCTTTTCGAGAAAGTAATTCGACGATTCAGGGTGTATATGTGTGTGTGTGTGTGTGTATGTGTGCGCATGTATACGCGTGTATAATTGTAGGCAGTGTCGCGCGTCCACGCGCGAAATATAAGAAACGTTGAAAGCTGTCGTTTCTCGAGCGGTCTGCCCGAAGGCGACTCGATTATATCCCGGCCCGAGTTCAGGTCGAATAAATTAAATCAGGCGAAAGAGAAGCGCGGCTCCTCCGCGCCGTGTCTTCCACCTCCGAGCGGTGTGTTAGAATGACGAATCCCTTCGGAGGATCGCGCCGGCTATTTAGATACCGATCTAGGAGGAGGCCACGGAGATTCGGTCTCCTATCGGGGCGGAAATCTTAGACGACGCAGACCCCTCGATACGGTCTCCGGACGCCTCCGAGGCGTCGGGCATCACTCACATGTAAAAAATTAGAGATCGCAGCTCCTTGCTGTAATGGGCGGTCTAACCTTCCATAATGCGGTGTAACTTTGATCGGACGACACCGACGCGCTGTAATAGTGACGTCAATTCGCGCGCATTACTTGCGCGCGTTACCGTCGCGTCTCGAGGAGGAATCGCGTCACTCGCCAACTCGAATCGTTCATCTCCTTCGCGCATGATGAAAAGCGACAAATTACTCGTTGCTCGTACTTTTCTTTTTCTCCATCGGATCGTATCTCTCGCATCTTCCGTTGATTTTCCGTGTCAAAATCGCGCGGTCCTCAGGCTCTTCGGGACCCTCGGTGGACTCTCGCAGACCTGCGAGAGAGTATTCTCTCACCGGCGGAAGAGAGAGGGGAGGGGGGTAACGCGGAAGGTTGTCGCGCGTAGCTTGTTCGCGTACACGGTGCTTACACGTCGAATTGCGAGAATAGGAGAATTTAGGGAGCGAGAGGGAGGTGGACGAAGAGAGAGAGAGGGGGGGAGAGGGGGGGGTAGGCCAGCTTTGTTACCTTGTTAGAAGCGTAGAAGGAAGACGATT
Source organism: Harpegnathos saltator (assembly GCF_003227715.2). Classification (NCBI taxonomy): domain Eukaryota; kingdom Metazoa; phylum Arthropoda; class Insecta; order Hymenoptera; family Formicidae; genus Harpegnathos; species Harpegnathos saltator. The sequence goes on along the minus strand of NW_020230162.1, from coordinate 353,364 downwards.
GCGGAGGGAAGGGCGGCGGGGGAAGAGATATTAGCGAGACAAATAGCTCGGTCGGCTCGGCGTGAGCGTACACGCGCGCGTGTGTGTGTGTGTGCGTGAATCGCGTTGTTGGCTGGAGGCGCATGTATGCTGCTGCGTGGTTGTGTGTGAGTGAGTGCCGGTACGGAATAGGTGCGCGCGTAGGGCTAGTGGAGGAACCTTAGCGTGCTATAACCGGAGTAACCGAATGAGCGCAGTATGCTTGTACTTGGCTCATGGTAGCTACTACGCTAGTAAGCGGAGCTTAGTCCCCCGTATTAGCATATGAGCGCTGCCTAATTAACGCCCCGACCACCAACTGCGGCGGGGGCATTAAATAATGTAAACCCCGGGACCCCGCCATTGTCTTACCCAAAGCCGTTCGTAAAACTCCGGTTAAGTCAGCGACTGGTTACCAGATTTCGACGCGCCCTCGCGCGAGGGTGAAGTGTCTCGCCTTGGGGATGCGTGAGTGCATGCGCGACTCTCATGTGACCGCGGTAGAAGAGACTAATTATGCGAGGTGAAGTGATTCTCTCTCTCTCTCTCTCTCTCTCTCTCTCTCTCTCTCTCTCTCTCTCTCTCTCTCTCTCTCTCTCTCTCTCTCCTGTCCCAGACGTCATTCCATTGTACACACTCGTCGAAGAAAAGTAACTGTTTTGCCTACGTTAGAGAAAGAGAGAGAGAGAGAGAGAGAGGGGGTGGACGGGAGGGGGGAGACATAGAAAACCTCTCTATCAGTTTTTCTCTCCATTATCGGCGTCTGTCTTCCGTAGCGTTTCACGTTTTCGCTGTCATACTTTATCCGACCGCGTTTTCGAAGCGCGACACGTGAGCCGTACTGTCGCGCGTGCGACAAAAATGTCGAGGAAAACACAAGTAAGCTAGTTAACACTGCGCGGCCATAAATATCGCTTCGATAGGTTGTGACAGATAGCGTGTAACAGCAGCCGGCATTAGAAGGCTCGATCGCGATCGCGATAAAGTGGAAATGTGACGCGTGTGTGTGTGTGTGTCTATATATATATATATATATATATATATATGGTCGCGATACCATACGCTACGTATCGCGACCGACGGTGATTCCGCATGCAGATTCCGCACGCCTGTGGAAAAATCAATCTCGCTGATCTCTCGCGACGCGCTCGCACCCGAGTTTTCGCACATCGGTGAACCGTCGCCGTTAAAGGAGGCGCGCGCGACCGGGCGGGCGAGCGAGCGTCGATTTTGAAACTACGCGAGCACACGGCTCCGCCGAACTGGTCTCTTTCTCTCATTCTCGGCGGCGGCGGCGGCATATTGTCAGGCGATAAAACGAAGATGGCGGAGAAGGAAGGCGGCGGGAATAAATTTATGAATGCTGGAAGCCGAGGCCAGAGGCTGCATTCCGCGCGCTGCCTGTACTCGACACACTGAATTGTCGCTCTCATTAGCGACCCGCCCGGCTTTCTTTCTCCCGGCTCTCTCTCTCTCTCTCCCTCTCTCTCTCTCTCTCTCCTCCTTTGTTCCGCTTTCTCGCCTCCTTCTTCGCCTCTTCTTTCATTCTTCTTTTTTCATTCCATCTTTCCTTTTCTCCCTCCCTCCCTCTCTCTCTCTCTCTCTCTCTCTCTCTCTCTCTCTGTCTAATGCATCCTTCTCGCGCCTGAGCCCGACTCCGACCGATTGATATGCGTCGCGCAGTCTTCCGAGTCCATTTCCAGAACCGCACTAATCTCGACGGCTTTAATGAATTTTAATCGAGAGCGACCGGCCAGCGCTCCGTCTCTGATCGGAGATGCGCCTGTGGAGAGCGATCACGATCCTTCCGTCCGTCTGTTCGTCCGCTCTGGAGGAGCCGACTGTGTTAATTAGGATCTCTCGCTCGGCGCGCCAAGTATTACGCCAAGTGGGCGTACGCGATGGATATACGCGACATCGTAAATGTCGTGCAACGTCGCGACAAGGTACGAAGGTATAAAGGAGAACGGAAACGGAGGAGCGTTCGGTTGTAGCGAGCATCAGACGTCGTTTCGTGCTCGTCGGCGACGTGCTCTTCCGCACGGCGCGTGTCGCGCGACGCTTTTAAGTACCGCTAATATACGTACGGCGAAAGAAAAAAAGAGAAAAGAAACGAATGTGTGTGTCTGCGAGCTCTTTTGAATCATTTCCGCGCGTTCGCGAGCTGAAAGAGACGACTCGCGCGGTCCCCATTCACCGCGACGAGCCCGAAACAGACGTCGCTAAAGTTTCGCCGAACGAAGCCGGAATAATTAATTGAACACAGCGTGCTCGCCCCGTGGGCATAGCGCGCAACGGCGGAACTAAGTTTATCGAGCGCGATATCGTAGCTCGCTCGTAACTCTTTTCGCGCGCATAAGTCAAGTCGGGCGCTAATAGTTAACGGCTTTCCGGCCAAATAGTTCGCCCGTATGTTACGCGAAACGTATGTGCGCAGCTGTACGGAACAGAGAGAGAGAGAGAGAGAGAGAGAGAGAGAGAGAGGGAGGGAGGGGGCGTAGCGATAAAACTTTTGCTCCATAAGTTCGGGCGTTAATGCCGTTACGTATTTCGGCGACTCATCGAATAAATACGGAGGGCGGGAGCGCACGTATGCGTATCGACGGGGCAGGGGGCTTAACAGCGGTTTAATAAATACCAGCGTTGGAATTTCGCCGAATATCCCGCGGTCCGGCTTCGATTGTCCCCCGGGTGCGTTTGTTTGCGCGCGCTACCTCGACTATCGTCGTCGCCGTTGCCGAGCCTAGCGCGTGATTAGAAAACGATCGTTCACATTGGCGCTAATGGCTCTTTACTTTTCTTTACTTCTCCTCACGGTCTTTCATCCGTTTGAAAGAACATTTTATATCGGCAGATCAGACAGATCCGACAAGTGCCGTCAAGATAATTTCCTTCCTCGTGATCTCGAATCTTTCGGGGTCATCGTAGAGCAGCGACATTCCGAGATAATCGATTCGCTTCGCTCGCGATCGCGAGGCGCGCGATTCGCAGCCGGAGATAAGAGGGAAGGTCGTTTAGGCACCTTGAAGCGCACCCAAGTCGCGAGAGGAGAGAGGTACGCTTTCCTCGTCGTTACGGGCATTGCATGCTTAATTGTACGCCAACGTCGGCGCGCCGCGCCGCCCCGAGGAGTCGTCGTTTTCGCCGCCGCTTAGGTGCTGCCAGCACGCGTTAATGACGCGTGTATTAAAAACGCGCTTGACTTAAAATAAACGGGCCTGCGGACGCGATGATTGATGAGAGAACTCCTCGCCCTACTCTGGCAGTCTCTTTGAGCGGGACAGGGAGTGAGAGCAAGAGAAAGAGAGAAACTGCGGGGACCGGCCGAGGTAGTGTCGGAGAGAGGAACAGCTCGAACTTGGTGCGCGAACAACGAAAGAGGCAGAGGGACACCTCAACGATTTGTGTCGCGCTATTTGCACAAGCAGCACACGCTGGCACGGAGCTTTCGGCGCCGAGAGATTCAGCGTTGCGTGATCGCGAGCGAGCGGGGGAGGGGGGGTGGGGGGCGAAGAAGAGAAGAGGTTTATTAGCTTAGGAGACTTGGCGAGAAACAAATAGTAACTCACAGGATACGTATATATTAACAAACACGCAGCGAGAAATTTTCATAGGCGAATGCGCGGATTCGCGTTGCGCGTCCGAGAGAGAGAGAGAGAGAGAGAGAGAGAGAGAGAGTCGAACGACATAATCCACTCGTTGATTATAATTGTCCGACTCTGCAACGATTACTTGTGAATAAAGTACGCAAGTGGTCATATCGCGATCACGGGAGCAACAAAGTCGCATTTATTCTCGTCCGCGTCCGCTCGCTTCGCGCGTGGAAACGAGTGCCGGGGAGTTTCGTCTGCCTGCGGGATTCGTGAAGGCGCCACCGTCCTCTACTTCCGGCGCTCGCAGAAGGCGCGGATCCGTCAGCGTAACGATCTTGGTGACGCGTCGCTTCCTTTCACCCGTGACGGCCGAGAACGCGACCGAGAAGTCACGCGCCTCGCGCGCCGCGCCTCGGCCGCGCATCGTTAGGGCCCGGGCGTGTGCAATTATCCTGGGTATTTTAACGAATCGCGTCTAATTATTTATAATTAATTACCGTCCGCGGCAAATCCGCGGATGTTCGGCTCGGGCACGCTCGAGCTTGCCGACCGGTTGCCGATTGCTACTCGGAGATTCCGTGGTGGCTCAGTCGTTTACCTCACTAATTTGTAATATTAATCGTTCCGCGCGACCTCGTCGCTCTCTGACGTGCGTTATGATTTATATTCCTGGCACCCGCCGAGAGAGATTGATTTATGTGCGTCTTGCGGATTCTTGACCGATCCGAGAGAGGTAAATCGGGATTAAATCGTACATCAGAGACGGGGGGAGAGAGAGAGAGAGAGAGAGAGAGAGAGAGAGAGAGAGAGAGAGAGAGAGAGGGAGGGAGAGGGAGGGAGGGAGGACTACATATTCGCGCAAAATTGTAAGTCTCTGTCATCGAGGTTACACATCGTCGTCCGCGTCACTCGCCGCGAACAACTTGGTCGATCCTCGATTCGCCGTCGCGCGGGTTCCTATAAATCAAGGGATTCCGCGAGTCTCCCCGTGATGCTTAGCTAGCTCCTCAATTAATCCACGCGCGGGCACGCCAAAGAACTCGACGATTTGTTTAAAGGACTCACGAGCGAGGCGCGCACCGAGAACGGTGCGATGCATCATCGTGCGCCGCGTAGAGAGCGCGTAAGAAAGACGACATCAAAGGAACACACCGCGCCTTCTTGCGCGCGCCCCTCGTCGTTTTTAGGCCGCGGGAGTGAGTGAGTGAGAGAGAGAGAGAGAGTGAGTGAGTGAGTGAGAGAGAGAGAGAGAGAGAGAGAGAGAGAGAGAGAGAGAGAGAGAGCACATCGCGTGTGCATGGCCGCGGGCGGGAGAAGTGACGCTGGAAAAATATCATAAATCCACTTTGACGCTTCGCGCCTCGACGCTGTTGTGACACTCGCCGTCGCTCTCTCCCTCGATTCTCTCATAATAAACGTCATTTATTTATACACCGATTCGACCGGCCGCTCGACTCGCGGTCAGAGGGACAGAGAGAGAGAGAGAGAGAGAGAGAGAGAGAGAGAGAGAGAGAGAGAGAGATGGAGAGAGAGGGAGGCAGCAGACTGGGCGAACGTACCCTGCGACAATACTCAGCCAGCGGGTAGGTAACGCGAGGGGAAGAGTCGAGAGGGAGAAAGAGATAGAGAAGATCGACGGTTACATGTGGAAAAATGTGACGCTACCGTAAATCGCGAGAGGCGGCCGCGTATACATCGCGTGGCGTGCACGGCGGAGCACGTGGAAAACAAACATTAATAGAACGACCGTTAGTCACCCCTCGTCAAGAAGTGGCGAGAGCACCCTCCTCGTGCTCGCGAGTGCTACTAATTACGTTACGATGTAGGGAGCCGGGATTGTGTCACAACAAACTTCGAAACAACGGGGCTGCAGCCTCGCGCGCGCGCGCGCGTTGCGAGAGCAGGTTATAAAACTTGGAATATAAAATCTCCGTCATCTCTCCGAGTGACGGCTCCATGCGACGGCGCTTACGGTTAATTAAAACGAAGCTCGGCCGTGCCGTGCGACGACGACGACGACTGATCGAGTTAATAATTGGCTGGGGTGTGCTAGCGCGTGTCGTATTTTATGAAATTTCAAATCGCGAAGGCGGGACTGGTCTCGGGGACCACTCGCGCGCGCGCGTACAATCATCTCGTACGCGCGCGCGAACGTCTCGAGCGGGAGTTTTTCAACGAGGAGGAGGCCGAGATCGGCGGCGCCCGGGAACCCCGCTGGCGTAATTAACATTCGGCACGTTTAGCCGGGCCCCGACGAGCTTCTTGTCCCGGTGGGCCCTGCTGGTAGTCCCGACCAGACACTGATTAAGACATGGCCGCGGCGTGACACGCCGACGAACGTCGTCGTCGTCGTCGTCGAAACAGCGCGCTTCTAGCCGTGCGTGTATCCCTCGCGAGGATGCGCGAGAGAGAGATCCTCCTGCTGACGGGGTCAACGACACCGATGGAAACGATCGCGCGAGGCCAATATCCCTTTGCACACGCAACTTTGATGTTAATGGAAATCAGAGCGTCGCCCGCGAGTGCCGCGCGAGGACTCGAAAGCGTACCGTTAACGAACCGCGCGTTGTTTAAAATTTCATTCGAGGGGCAGAAGGAGAAAGAAAGAGACGCGTTGAGAGAAAGTAATTATTTATCTCTTGAAACGCGATTCCGGCTGCAAGTGAGATTAATTATTCGGCTAACGAGGGGCATAACATCCTTCTTCCTCGATTCCCAGCCCTCTTTCATCGTTAGGGTGTAATAACGAAGCGTCGCAGGGATGTTACGGTGTACACACCGCGACAGAGAATCGGTCCTGCCGTATTAATTGTGTACGATCGCGCTCGGGGGAGGAAAAAGCGCGACCGCATTTCGCTCGGTAGTTTTATAAGCATTCTCGCACCGGTATCAATCATAACCTCGGATCGAGCTCGGCTTTTTCGCCGCGTGCGCCGCCAAAAAGTCCGTCATCGGCGGACGCTGGAATGGCGGGAGCGGAACGTCCCGCCGCGCGCGTCCATCTCCGGATGACGCGCGTCTCGATTGACTCGTCATCCATCGACGTGCGCGAAAGGATGAGAATTGGCTTTTTGCTTTCTTGTTCGCTCGCTCGCGCGGTCCCTCGACTAGCGCGCCGCTCTTGATCGCCATTCTGCATGTCGTGGTCCCCGCCGTAGTCGTCGCCGTCGCCGTCGCCGTCGCCATCGTGACCAGCCTGGAGAGTCAGTCCCCTAATTAAATACAGTTTTTCACTCGCGGGCTCCGAATTCGCGACGTCCCGCCGCGCAAGCCGATCGCGAGCGGCAGCTCGGCAAATAAATCAAGAACAGGGACGGACGAGAGACGGTAAGTCCGAAATTAGTAGAACTCGCGGACTTTATTCGGAAGAATTTTTCTTTTTTTCTTTTTTTCTCTTCATAACGTAGCAGCTTATCGTCATCATTATTGTTACACGCCTGCGTGAAAAATATTCATCGTGCCTCCCCGCAATCGTCGTGAACTCGAGATCGTTTACAGATCCGCGTCCGCTTCTGATTGATGGGGGACGGAGAAGCAGGGCTGAGATCGCGACGGCTTCGGCGTCGTTTCGGCGAGCACGTCGCCTTCTTGGAAGGCAAACACAAATCGTCGATATAATTAGTGGCGCGCGTGTCCGCGCTGCCGAAACTCTCGCTAGCTACACGCCGCGTTTCTGTTACACGAACCCGAAGGTCCGCTCTCGTCGTGGCGAATGGGGCTCGTGACCGTCGCGTTCTCTCGAGAAAAAACAGCCGTGATCCTTCATCCCGTAGCGCGCGCGCGCGTCCGTCAGCTCAAAATTCGCCGATCGAACTTGAGAAGTCGTCGTCGAGGTCGATGGAACTTTGCGTACTTTTTATTTCATTGTTATCATTAAACGTTATTTATTCTGCAGTCTATAGTCTTGAAACCCACAATCGTAAACGTTACAATATTTCGTGTTCTATTTAAAACGTTTCTCTTTCGTCGTCTTTGCAATATCTCAATTATCGCGCGATCAATCAGTCAACGAAATGTACCACGAACCCTTAACGACAAATGAAGTTTGGGACGACACGGACGACATTCGGACGAGTGGTGACTCGACCGTGATTGGCTGCTGGATATGGAAACGAGGAGGCGTACGACACGATCTACCTTCTTCATCTTCGCGTCGCACTTCGATCCGTCGTGTTCGCGCGGGCTACATCGCGTGTTACGTGCGCGCCGTAAATCGCGCGAGCGGCCAACGCCCCGTCGACGCGTAATCCTCGAAACATTCGCGCGAGCGCCTCATAGAGGGACATAAACGTTCAGCCTAGGCGATTAAATAAGTCATATCGTCGCGTCTCGCCTAACGAAGCGCCACGGCATCCTCTCGCGCTTCTCGCGTCGTGCCGCTGTGTCGGCGTCGTCTGTCGCAGTTGTCGACTGCCAGGAGCCAGTTCTTTTTACCTTCTTCTCCGCTCTATCCTCGCTCTCTCTCTCTCTCTCTCTCTCTCTCTCTCTCTCTCTCTCTCTCTCTCTTTCCCTCTTTCCCATCCCCCCGAATCGTTCTTTTATTCCTCTCTTCGTGCGAGATGCAGTATTTATAAGCGGGGACGACCGTCGCGACAGAGAAGGAGAGAAAGAGCCTCGAGAATCTCGCAGCACGCGTTTCCTACGATGGTGTGTTGGTGTTGATACGCATGCCCCATGCTCCTCTCCTTGTCTGCCTTCTCCTGCGGCGCGGACGGCGAAGAAGAGACGGCGAGAGAGAGAGAGAGAGAGAGAGAGAGCGAGAGAAGCGCGCTTCCTCGCTTCTCCGCGCCCCCACGACGCGATGCGCCTCGTCTCGTCGACGACCCTACGCGCCCGCCGCCGCTGTAAACTGCGGCCGCTTTGACAGACCGGCGGCTGGCGTGAAAATGCTCGCCAATTAACCAGCGGTGAATTATGCACCTTCCCCTTACTTACCCGCTAGTTTAGTAGGTGACTTACTACGTACTTGCCAGCCGACAAGCCTCGGACGAATTCGAGCACCTCGCTGAGCGGTAAGCTCTCAGCTTCTCCTCTTCTTCTTCGTCCTTCTCCTCGTCTCCCTCGTGTCGTTCTTCTGGCGTCTGCTCCGTCTTCTTCACCTCTCCACCCTCTTCTCCTTCCTCTCTCGCATTCGTTCTCTCTCTCTCTCTCTCTCTCTCTCTCTCTCTCTCTCTCTCTCTATCTATCTATCTATCTCTCTCTCTCTTTCGGTAGAATGATGCACAAAGCGAGTACAGTGTCGCAAGCAGCCGGACATCCGGTAACTCGCGCAGAGGTCTCTTTGAAGTCTTTGAGGACGCGAATTCGCGGGATCGTACGCCGAATGAAATATCGCGATGCTCATCGCCGTGCGTCTTTCTGTTCCCTCTGTTCCCTTCTGCCTCCTCCCTTCTGCTTCTCTCTCGTCATCAGCAGCACCGGGTTGCAACACGTTGCGGATACGGGCGAGTTCAAGCGGAGAGGATTACGAACCGCACGGGGGAATTCTACCGCGGATGGAAAATTACTGCCCATCTCCTTGCGAGAAACGCAAGGTTCTCCTCCGCTGGTGTTTTTCTTTTTTGTTTTTTGTTTTTTTTTTTTCGACGCCTCGGGAGAGATTTTTCGTTACCTTTTGTCGATACACGCATTGTTGTGTGTGATTTTTGATATTCCGGAGTCTAATGAATTTTTTTATAACGGTAGTAATAACTTTTCATCATTTCTCCACTCGTTTCGGATACTCTCCGCTCCGCCGTTACTGCTGGAGCAAAGTTACGCGGCACTCCGGTTTGGAGGTGCGACGCCGATCCTCGCTGACCGACGCGAAATTAAATTATCATTATCATAACAATCGCACACGTGCGTATCCGCGAGCGCGCAGATTAGCGATGTTGAAAGCGAAGTGGAGTAAAAAGAGGAAGAGGGAGAGAGAGAGAGAGAGAGAGAGAGAGAGAGAGAGAGAGAGAGAGAGAGAAAGAGAGAGAAAAGTCGTCGTACACGTTTCAATTCGCGTCATCGGCCGAAATTACTTTTGTACTCTTTGACACAGTGATAAATCTCGCGAGAAATACTTATCCGACGCGGTTGGACGATTCGTTCACGAACTCTCGACGGGTAGCTGACAATACCCGGCGAGTCGAGGTGGCCCTCGTAAAATTCGAATTTGTCTGCCGGTCGTTAGTCGAGAAATCCAAAACCATCTTTCGTTTCTCTCTCGTCCTCTCTCTCTCACTCTCACTCACTCTCACCCTCTACCCGCCTCGTTTTCTCACTCCTTTTTCTCCTTCTCTCTTTCGCGGGCGACCGTACGGAATGATCTACCGGCCGTGGAACAATCTATCACTCGTACAACGAAAGTTTGACGCAATGTCAAAACGCGAGCCCGTTAATTTTTCATGTCGTTTCACCCGGAACTCGTGCTGTAACTGCGTCTCCTAACCCACGGTCGTATATACACCAGGCCGAGCTGATCCACGTCGTCGACGCTGGTCCAGCAAGTTGTCTCGACGTTGCCATTCATTATTCAGCACCTACACCGATATACGCTACCTTTCGACACGCGGACGCACTTGCGTGACGCAAGAGAACGCCGCGCGGCGTATATTCGTTTGTATTTGTATTTTGTCCGATACCATTACTCTCTCTCGAGATAGAAATCATCTCTCCGCTAGGTATCACTTGGTAGCGTCAAAATCCCTTGTACGCGATATCGCACGATCTATCTCTACGCGGCGAGCTACGCGGTGAGGAAAGCTCTCGCTAATAAGGCGAATGGGAAATGGAGAACAGAGATACGCAAGCTTCGCGCGTACACGTAAGCAGCTTGGTCGCGCGATTTTTCTGCAGACGGATCTCCAGACTTCAGCCCGATAGTCCGCGCGGAGGATGTTGAAAGGAGCGCGCTAATTGTTAGTTGTTGTTTCGTTGTTGTATATCACATTACGAAGCAGCGGCCGTCCAACTTCTCCCCGGCCGGCCGGCGCGTATTTACGAGGCCAACTTTGCTTTAGCATCGCCGATGTTTTAACTTTATCGCGGCCAAAGTATGATTTTACGAGAAGACGTGGGGGCTAAATATGCCCGCGTCGTAAAATTAACGGCGTTTCCATAAAGGAATCCGGGTGCTTGCGTTAAAACTCGATAAAAGCCAATAAAGCATCGCCACAGAGCAGCGCAGTTTAGTCGACTTTATCGCGCCCGTCCGCCCCGCGCGCGCGCGCGCGCGCGCGCGAGCGCGAGCGCGCGGGAAGTCGCGAGGCGAGACGCCGAGAGTCCGAGTGACCGCGCGCGCTCGCGCTCGCGGTTCCACCCCGTATCCATTTGCGGTGTCCTTCTCGGATAAGACGTATGCGTATCCCGCTGCGCGCGCGCGGGACCGTCGGTTTTACTGCGTCCTTTACGAAAATCCTCGCCGTATATTACCGCGCGATCTCGGGAACGAAAAATCTCTCCCGGCGGCCTCTCGGCCACTGCCGCTAAGTAAGCCGGCCGTATATACATGCGTGCACACACATGCACATACCTGCGCAAACGTGTGTGTGTGTGCTCGCGCGGGTAAACTACTATTAATTTTTATTAACCGTGACGCGCGCGCGCGCGCTAAAGTTGCGCGCGGCAGCAAAAAATTAAACGTCATAAACTTTCACGCGTGAGAACGCGAATGAGAAACGGGAAAAACGTGTCGCTCGCGCCACTTTGAAGGAAGGAATGTGCGAATAGATCGCGCGTACCTCGTGTATACTAGCGATCTGCGGAGGCGCATAACAGGTCCTGATTTACACCGCGCGATCGCGCAAACTACGCTTTATACTTACACCCCCTCGTGAAAATTGAAACGTTCCGCTCGCCCCCGCGATTTCCCCTCGCTCCCCGCCGATCCCTCCTTTTGTCTCTCTCTCTCTCTCTCTCTCTCTCTCTCTCTCTCTCTCTCTCTGTCCCTCTCTCTCTCTCTCTCTCGGTGTCTCCGAGCGGTTTTACAGTAACGATAAATTCCCGCGGAAATTGATAAAATCGAAATAAAATCTGACAGCCGCAGTACATCGTGCGCGGTAATGGGCGATATTCCTGTTTCTTGAGCATCGCGAGGACCCTCGACAGAGAGGGGGCGGTGAAGGGGAGCTGACGGACGGACGGACGAATGAAAGAGAATCGTCAATTCGTCGTTATTACAGCGCGGAAACCTATATAACGTCGTGAACGACCGTATAACAGCGGTATGCATTCGCGGGGAGTAAATAGCCGATTATCACGTGCGTTCGCGTATTATAAAATACGTACGTCATTTGGGAACCGCGCCAGGGGGAGGGGGGCAACTTCTTCCTGCGTCTCCCTCGCCTACACGGTGTGTAGCCTCGCGTGCGCGCGCGTGCGCGCGCGTTAGCTCGCTAGCGACATAATCACTTGAGAACTGGACCGCCGTATTAGCGGATGGCTCGTGGCTTTATCTGCGCCGGATACTAGCTACCTATGCTAAAATGCTGCTCGTCGCCTTTTACGCGCCAACATTTTTGCGCATCGATATCTTTATGGTAAGCGTAAAGGCGGCTTTATCGCGCAATTTAAATGCCGTTTCGAGCGTCCGCGACGCGATACCGCCCGCGATACCACAACGTTCTCTGCTTTGCAACGTTGAATCTCTCATTATCCGGGCTGCACGCGTCGGCTAATTACCTCGGCAATTGGCGCGATCTCACGGATCTTGGGCGCAGTTTTTCTTCATTCGTTTGCTTTTCGCCACGGTCCCTCGAAGAAAGACTCGCGCCCATCGGCCCCTCTCGCTCTCGCCACTGCTCGGAGAAGAAGAACAAGAAGAGAATATACAGTGCCCGCATAACTCCGAACGGCTCTAGCGGAGCGACCCGCAACGCTTTGAAGGTTTATGCCGATTCAGAAACGAGTTGATTCATGAAGACGGCACGGACCTCCTCGAGATCCATGGCTCGGAGCACCCCAGGCCGTTGCGGGTGGTCTCGCGACTTGATTTCTTGTTTCCTCGACCGCAAGCAGAACGCGGTAGCCCCACCCCGCCCCCTCCCCTCGACTGGTTCGCGAGAGAAAGAGGGAGAGAGGAGCGCGTCGGAGAAAGGTCGAGATAGAGAGACCGGACGAAAGCCAAGCGTGTGCGTTCCCCGTTGTCCCCGCATAGCTATAGCGATTGTCGATTTTTAAATGTTTACTAATAACCAGGCTTGTCCAGCAACCACCCAGAAGTCGGTCGCTTTACATTTTTATAAGTACATCCAGGCCGTCCCGGTTCCGAGAATGAGAATGTTTCATATTCATCCGCCGATCTGAAAGGACGATCCCCTACGTCGACTCGTAGAGAGACCCTCTCGTCCTTTCTTTCTCGCTCTCTATCTATCCGTATGCATTATCTTTGCTGAATTGCACACGATGCGACGCGATTAGGCCGCGCCGCCGACGATCGACATGTCGTCGCGCGACTCGCTCGAGTTGGGACTACCCAAGAGTAGAGGAGTTGTGTATTCGGACGAGCCGTGTGCGCGCGCGCGCGCGCGCGCGTGTGTGTGTGTGCGTGTGTGTGTGTGTGTGTGTGTGTAGGTGTAGGTATATTGAACGAAAAGAACGCAATGTGGGAAAACAGTGGACGCTCGGTAGCGCCCGATCGGAACGGGCGGCGTCGTGATGATGATTGGCGGTGTGTTGGGTGCACAGAAATGACAACTCGCTTGCTTTCCGTAATGATTCGTTTATTGCGAAAAGACACAGTCTGCGCGTTATGCGCGCCGATGTGAGACATCGGCGAGCTCGCGTGAAATTTTGGACACGAATGACTAAAAGGTGATGGCGATCGTTCACTCTCGACATGACATGATATGTTGGCAGCCGTTGTATCCGGAGGGGGGCTTCGTCTGCGCGTGACCTCGCCGACTCGCGACCCGGGTGTCCTCACACTTTGATCGTCCTCGAGGTCTCGACGGCCGGAAGTGCGAATTCTCCTTTGCTCTTTCCTTTTCGCTAGTTTTTTTTTTTTTTTCTTTTTTCTCTTTCTTCATTTTTCTCTCATGCAAATGGGACTCTACCGGTTCGCCGTGCGATCGCGCGAATCGACGGAAGAAGAAGCGATTGACGTTTCCCTTGGGAGGTCGCGAGTTCGGCGGCGTTTTTCGCCGCCGGTATTACGCTGTTGCTCGCGGAATACGTCCTCGGCGCAGAGACAAAAAAAGAAGACAAATAAATAAGAGAAGGTAGGATACTTGCAAGAAGAGAGCGAGAGAGAGAGAGAGAGAGAGAGAGAGAGAGAGAGAGAGAAAGAGAAAGAGAAAGAGAAAGAGAAATCAAGGGCAGTCTCTTCAGAAAAAACCTACGTCAAACTCTCCGGCCGTCCCTCGTGATCGCTGCGACTAAAACGACCCATACCTCGTCATGCACGACTGAGTCGACGTGAATCGATAATATTATAAACATTGCAATAACAATAATAATAATCATAATAATCATAATAATAATAATCGTCATTAATATGAATTATGTGTGACCTCAGGTATGCTAGTAATATTGTGTCTACTCTACATACAATACATACACTGGCCGGACTGTTCCTCTACTGGGCCTCTCTCTTCTACTATTTACAAACGCATAAATAATAATAATTATTGTATTATCGTATAGTTTTTTTTTTTTTATATATATTTATAGTATTTATAGTAGTAAGTAGAGTACGAGTTGTGTCGAGTTGACGCTAGTTAACCGTACGGTTACACCGCGATTAGCCGCCTAGTCGGGTAGTCGGGTACTACGATTTTCCATTCTCATCGTGAATAATAAACGGAGTACAGAAAATAAACTCGAGAGTCTCGGGAGTGTACGAAGGGGGAGCATAGCGGAAGGGCAGAAGGTTGCGGAGATGGCGAGAGATGAAAGGAACATCGCGTCGACGTAATCATCGAGGGGGAAGAAATCAAAGAACAAAATTGGGAAGAAGGAATTGCGGGAGGGGGGAGGCAGTATCTCGTCGTCTCCTCTGTCTTATACTGTACACTAATTACAAGATCCTTGTCCTCTGATTATTGTCAGCCACACCACACGCGAGAACGCCGCGTCGTTTGTTGCACAGCGCGTGAATTACGCGCGAGAGATTGCGTCCGTCTCTCTCTCTCTCTCTCTCTCTCTCTCTCTCTCTCTCTCTCTCTCTCTCTCTCTCTCTCTCTCTCTCTCTCTCTCTCTCTCTCTCTCTCTCTCTTTCTCTGGCACCTGTCTCCTCGTTTCTTTATCTTCCATTAACGAGCGACCGCATCGAGTCACACTCGTCCGGGTGACTTGAGTTCCTGCGTCGCGGACGCGAGGCCGCTCGCCGGATGCGGCGACTGATCGGACCCGCCCGAGGATGCCGTCGACGACGACGACGGCGACAGTCCGGAGGACGCGGTGGTCAGCAAAACACCGGCCGATCCGGCGACGCCGCCGCCGCCGCCGCCGCCGCCGCCTCCACCGCCGCCGACGACGACGGCGCCGCCGACGACGCTGCCGACGGCACCCCCGTTGATCGAGAAAGGTTTCACGTTACCGGCGACGGAGATCGCGGAGGACGAGGTCGTCAGTATGCTCGGAGCGGTGGACGGCGGCATCACGCCGCCTAATCCACCCAGAGTCCTCGAGTAGGTCTCCAGTAGGGATATGTCACCGGTGCCAAGGTGAGACGCGCCGTACAGGTTTCTGTAGAAGTCCGGATGCGGTCGTACGAATTGCGTTCCCGGATGTATCGCCGGGTGGAGAGAATGATGAGTCGGCAGCCGACTGGCCAGCGGGTTGACGAGTTTACCTGCACCACCTCCGCCGCCGCCGCCACCTCCTCCCCCGGTGGTACCACTTCCGTAGGGCGTCGTTACGAGATCCGTCATTGTGGTGGGATTCGTGTTGGAGGTCTGGTCGCCGTCCTTGCTCGCCATGTCCGCGAGCGACCAGATTCGCGGCTTCGTGGGCACCGCGCTGCCCGTGGTGGACGCGCTGGTGCTCGGCGGTAGATGATGGTGTTGGCTACCTGGCGACGTGCTCTCCGGTGACGGGTGACGTAACAGCCGGCCGTGATTCGGCGCGAGATAGGCTGGATGTTGCAGTTGCAACGGATGCCTCGGCTCTCTCTGGTCGTACAGGCATTCCGGACTGTCCGGGCCGCTATCCGCACGCGATTCGCTCCATTCGCTCTCGGTTCTACCTTGAACGCCCGCCGATCCGCCGCTGCTACTGTGCAGAAGGTCGAGACGGTGCGCCGGTCGCTCCCCGTCTTCGCTGGAACCTGTACCTGAGTCTTTCGAATCTGAACCAAGAAGAAGTCAAGTCACGTGATCCGCTGGCTAACGCCCAATTCGGAGTAATTGTCGTGTTTCCGGTTCCGATTTCGAATAGACGTGAACGGTTTTGTCGGCCGAGAGAATACGTCATAAGAATAATGTTATTATCGTCTGGACTCTCCCCTGGCCCCCCTCCCTCCCTCCCTCCCTCCCTCCCTCCGTCCTCTCATTAATATGTGCGAGATAAAATAGAAGTACAGGTTAGTGAGAAATAGTGAGAAACGTATTCGGTGGATCGAAAATAGGAAACGAGACGCATATAGAAAGTTGAGATACATCGATACGACGTGGTCGCATTATCCAGTGGACTTGACAAACGATCGAAAACGCCGTGTGTATAAAATTGGACGTGATCGTGCAACCAGACTCACCTAAACGATCCTTCTCGTCGACGCTCTTTCTCCCGCTGTCGTCGTCCTCGTTATTATTATCTTCGTCCTCGACTCGGTTTCTCGGCTCCCACGTCATCTTATTTTCCTTTTTCAAGCGTCTTCGCGCGTTCGCGAACCACGTCGACACTTGCGTTAGCGTCATCTTGGTAATAATAGCCAACATGATCTTTTCGCCCTTTGTAGGGTACGGATTTTTCTTGTGTTCGTTCAGCCACGCTTTCAGCGTGCTCGTCGTTTCCCGCGTCGCATTCTTTCGCCTCGCGCCGTTTAGATCCATGCCGTAGCTACAACAGATCGAAAAGACAAGAAAAATTACATGCGGCATGTCGTTCTCGCGCGTCAACCGCGTCGTCAGAGTTATCTTCTTAATTATCCCCCGTAATAAAACACGAGAGTTTTCCCAAACGATCCTGATGCGACCAAGGCCGTATCAACATGGGAGAGAGAGAGAGAGAGAGAGAGAGAAGGAGAGAGAGAGAGAGAGAGAAGGAGAGAGAGAGAGAGAGAGAAGGAGAGAGAGAGAGAGAGAGAGAGCCGTCCCGGCGACGGCAGGGAGCAGGAGAGAACTGGAAATTGGCGCGTAGCAGAGTAAAAAATCATTGCGTGTTCGTTTGCGCGCTCGGCAACAATCTGCGATCGGAGCAGATGCGGGACGAGCCAAGTCATCCGTTTATTATCCCGTAACTGGTCCGGTAGGATCGAAGCGGTTCTCCGGGCCTCGGCCAGGGCACCGGTCGAGGGATTAAGTTTTACACCGAGGACGTTTTCGTCGTCCGAAGGATGCGCGTGACCCAGATAGGGGCGAGCGTATACAAGCGGGGCGCGAACGATACTTTATACGAGCGAGCGAGCGAGCGAGCGAGCGAAAATAAACGAGACACCGGAGAAAACCGGGGGTGCAAAGGAGGGGGAGAGGGCAAGGTGGAGAAGAAGAAGGAGGAAGAGGAGGAGGAGGAGGAGGAGGTCAGGAGGGTCCGTTGGCGAAGGCTTCGTGGAAGCTCGCGTCGGAAAACTTATCCCATCGTGGGGCTCGTTATGCCTTCCCCAGCCGGTATAAAAGTCCGAGAGTCCTGCTCGGTTTGAGGAGCGATATAAGCGGGTAGGTAGGTACTACTTCCATCCCGAGAGCAGATCTCTATCTAACGGTTTAAGCTCCTTCCTTCCTTCCATCCTGGCCAGAGGAATGGAGCGGAAAGAGGTAGGAATTGCGAGTCAGGGTGAGAGAGAAAGAGAGAAGAGGCCAGCCTCCACCTTCACCTCCGCCTCCGCTTCGCCTGCTGCTGCCTCGCTCTGTCGGACCAGAGCGACCGACCCTCTGGGATCCCATTACTAAAAGACTAACCCTTATCAAAGATTAAACTTCGGTATAACTGCTGAATCGACGGGATCGAAATTAAATTTTCCACCACCGAGGCGACTCCGGCTGGGACTCGCCGGATACTTCTTCCTCCCTGTCCTTTTCTTTCTATTCTGTGTGTCTCTTCTCCCGCTCCCCCTCCCTCCCCCCCCCTTTTTTACTCTTTCTCTCACACTATCTGTCTGTTTTTTTTTTTTTTTTATTTTTGTCCTCGGGTTCTGCTCCTTCTTTATTCGTTTTGTGTCCTTCGTTCTTTCCGTCTGTACAATCTGAGCGGTCGCGTCTCGTTTCGTAGCGTGCGCAGGTCGCAGGACACAGTTTTCTCAACCCGACTGCTCGTTGTTGATGATATCGTGGATGTCAATGAGCTTCTTCGACGAGCTTTCACGACGATTGTACGTACACGGAAACTGGAAGTTTCGTCGCACAAGCGACGAATCGATCGAGGTCGGACCGTCGAAGCGCGTGGAAAACAGTCGCGAAGTGAACGAAAGCAAAGCATCCTGCAGAAAGCATCCTCGCGAATTGTAGCCCGTCCGACCGCGAGACACGTCCGATTCAAATTCTCAGCAGCGAATTCCTCTCGCCAAGTCGCCACCGCCTTTCGCCTTTCGCCCCGTGACCCCGTCACGGCGCGTCGCCATTATTGAGCTTTATTTTCGCCTTCGCATCCCGAGACGTAGCCGGTCGGTTGGGTGAGGCGTCGTGTATGGACGCGCGCGACTGACATCCCCGGTGTTGCGTGGCGTCGGATAGGTTAGATAGGGGTAGTGAGTGTGGAAGTGTGGCGGCGGGAGATGGGAAATTAATAAAACTGTCACTTATCTACCCTTCTCCCCGAGGCAGGCCTACACACACGGCATTTCTCGCTCCTCTATCTTGCTTCTCACCCTACGCCGCAACCCCCGTCTGTCCGCTCGCCCCTCCCGTTCACCCCCAGCTTCGTTCGCACCGACGCTGCCGCCACCTCTAGCCTCCCTCCTCCCTCCCTCCCTCTCTCTCTCTCTCTCTCTCTCTCTCTCTCTCTCTCTCTCTCTCTCTCTCTCTCTCTCTCTCTCGCTATCTCGCCGTCGCACTTTTCCCGCTTCTATTTGTCTCGCTCCGATTCCGGGCGCCCCGCATGCGGGATTTGAAGCAGCTGAAACGAAGCGCTAAACATTTCAATTTGGCATCAGGCGCTCCCATGCCGAGTGCGCGCGCGCGTTTGCCCTGATACACATCTCTCTCTCTCTCTCTCTCTCTCTCCCCTCCCTCCCCCCTCTCTCTCTCTTTCTCTCTCTGGCTCTCTCTCTCTCTCTCTGGCTCTTCATCCTCCGACCTAGTCTGTCCTCTGTGTATTCCTCGTCCCATCCGCTCGATTCCAGGTCGCAGACGTGCGCGGAAGGTCGCAGACGCGTACCGTGCTCGCCGAGTGAAAGAGAGAAAGGGAGAACGGAGGCGAAAAGGGTGGCTCTCGGATGAGAGGCGAAGCGCTGGATAGAGGCGGAGAACGCGCGAGGTGGACCGACATCGATGGAACGGAGCAGGAAAAGTGAGAGGAAGACAGAAAAGAGCCAAGAGCACCAAGAGGAGACGGGGGGTGGCTGGGGCAGAGGGTGGTGGCAGCGGCGACGGCGGCGGGGATGGCTTAACCCCGGTCTGTTTGCGAGGAGCAAATGGCGTTCTGCAGTTATTTTAAAATTCAGCCGGTGGCAGGGGGCGCGGATCGGATTAAAAAATCAGAGTGGAAGCTTGTTTCTCATGATAACAGCCAGCCGCCCCGAGAGCGGCAACTGCTGCTGCTGCTGCTGCTGCTGCTGCTACCGCTTTCTCCCGATTCCTCTTCCCTGTGCCACCGCCACGTCTCTCTATCTCTCCGCTTTCTCCATCCACGTTTCGAGCCCATTCTGTCTCTTTTCTTGGCTCACCGCGTACGGTTCTTCTCTCCCTGCCTCTCTCACTCTCCGTTGCTGCTCATTCTCCTGCATTTCGCTCGTGCTTTCTCTCTCTCTCTCTCTCTCTCTCTCTCTCTCTCTCTCTCTCTCTCTCTCTCCCTCTCTCGTTCTCAACCCCTCCCCCTCCCCGCTTGCGCTGCTGCAATTCTCCCAATCTATCTCCCGCACAGTCGCTACCTCCGGTATCATCGCCGCGGCTACCATCGCTATCGCCATCGTCAACCGCTTTAAATACGACAGCTATATATATACGGTGAGCCAGTAGAGAATATAGGCGAGCGAGCGAGCGAGCGAGCGCGGTGTACTTGCCGGAGATATAAATATATATGCAAATGCATACAGGTATATACGCTCACATGTGTACCACACGTACGCGCCCTGCACGGCTCGTCGCGTATCGTTCTTTCTTTCCGCGCGTTGTTCGTTGGCCACACGTCGCTCGTTTGCCACAGCCCGGTGATAGTGGCCCTATGCCATGCCACTTCTTCCCAATTCTTGCGATACTGTTTACAGTTTTTCGCGGAAAAACACTAAATTTCGATACATCCAACTGTTTCGCTCACGTCGCTGAAATCGATTCGCTATCCTGAATTCTCCCCCGATTGTCACGTGGAGATGCAATCGCGTCTCGTCGCATTTTACAGATATTCGCACATTTCCGCGGCGATTCTCCTCATCCGGAGATTTTTCGGGCGATGCTGCATGTCGCAGCACGCGTGTCACATTGTACAGATACCCGACGCATTGATCGATATCCGAGCCGAAGAATAAAGTTGAAGTGGTTGCTTGTGTCTCAGCATTAAAACTAATATCGTTAATTTTTGACAATCGGCAGAAGGGAACGTCGCGGTGAAAAGAGAGAGCTATTGACGAGTGCGAGATTACTGGGAAGAGTCTCGTGGAGAATTCTGAGACGAGGAGTTGTTCCACGAGTTTGCCAGTAGCTGCACGATACACGACGCGGCACGTATCGATCAACGCGAATGTAAAGTAAATTTGAATACAAACCTGCATAACGAACGCACATACATCACCATTAAGCGTCCGACGCGGTACAATGTCTCGGGCATGCTAATCTAACGTATGTACGAGGTGTTGAATTAATGCCACTGGGCAGCCTGATTAATGCAAGTCGTAAAAGTATTATCGCCGATATGCACAAGAGACACTTCTCCGCTGACGTAAACTGCATTGCTCTGTCAGCATGAATTTCCTCGCGATAATTGTAATCTTCTCGAGCGAACGGACCGCCTCTCTCTCTCTCTCTCTCTCTCTCTCTCTCTCTCTCTCTCTCTCTCTCTGTCTCTCTCTCTTCTGCTGTCCATCTTCCTCCGCGGAGGCACGCGGAGAATTGACAACACATGTACATCGATCTATCGCTAATCGCTCCTCACGAGGACGCCGGATCGTCGTCACAATTGCCTCCGATCTGATTACAAATTCGTGGAAGACTGCGATACATCCCGCATACCTCGACAATATACGGCGCGAAGGCAGCTATTTTTGACCCGGTCGGCTTATCCATCAAACCGGGTGACCGCGCATCGCGCTTGATATCCCCCGAATGGAGACCACTATCGCGAATATATTTCTCGTAGATAACAACCGGTTTCGCGCTTCCACGACCGAGCGAGTATCGCGGCAAGGTCCAGGTAGGTTTCCACGATAAGTGACGACGACGAGGAGTGTCGAGCATCGAGTCGCCCATTAAGAGTCAACCGAACGGCCATTTCTTTCGCCCTTTTCCCGTCGACCGGTTAGCGTAAACGCGTTCATCAAGATGTAGCCCTTTGAGAGGGTGAAAACGGAGGGGTCCGAGGTGACCAAGGGCAGTTCACGTCGAGGCAGGTGTGCGGTTGGCACGACTCCGCCCCTCGTCACCGGTTGTAACTAGGGTTGATATCTAACTTTGTCCTCTGTTTCGTTCTCCCCCCTAGCCCTCTCTCTCTCTCTCTCTCTCTCGCTCTTTGAAGCCGACACTCCTTTCCAGATATGGTCGTCATGCCTTACGCTTTATCAGCGCGTTACCGCGGCCATTCCGGGATGGTAGACGCCATCTTTCCGCGACCGTGCACGCACGACGAGGGGTTGCTCGAGGTTCGCCGCGCATCTTTCTATCCGGTTCTATCCCGAGGCGGCGACGTCGGGCGTCCGCCTGCGCACCACCACCACCACCACCACCACCACCACTACCACCACCACCACCACCACCACTGTCTATCGTCCGCTCGTGGTCGCGCTTGAGTTTAATCAGCCACGAGGCCGCGGCAGGGACTGGTTTGCGGTTCCTTTGATCCACCCGCTTTCCGCAACGGCGACCTTGCGAGTCTCCTCCATGAGACAGGTTGAAAACAAGCTCGGGACGGTACAGAAGGTTCGGCCAAGTAGAAGAATCGAGAACCGATGTGTCGCGCCTCCTCGTGCCTCGCATGCACCGCGAGGGAGAGAGAGAGAGAGAAGCCCCGGTTCGATTTGCATTTTTGGAAAAAAATGCGAATTTATGTACGAGAGGATGCGGCGAGGAGTTTTTTTTCGCGTTTCGCGGTCCGCCGAGCACACTACGTGCTCGCTCGCTCTCGTGAGGAATCTCAGCCGTCTCGTTCTTAAGCTCGCGCGTTTCATTATTCCGATAACTGCCGCTTTATTAGTCCTACCGGACGGCCCCCCCCCCTCCCCCGCGGCCCCCTCGCGCCGTCTGGATCGATTTAAATTGCATCGAAGCGGCTCACTGTTGGAAACTAATATACGCGAATTTCACGACGGCGTCGGAAGTTCCGGGCGGCGTTGCGGGATGAAGAACTTTTCGCCGACGAAAGTTTTCGCGCGATTTCGCGGAGAATCGCGGTCCTCGGGTGGTGTGTATTTTCGGCGGGCGCTCATAAATCAACCCCCGCGCGTAGAAGGGAAACGGAGAAATCGAGCGGGGGGGAGAGAGAGAGAGAGAGAGAGAGAGAGAGAGAGAGAGAGAGACGAGCTGGACGAGAGAATGGACGCGGAATGTGTTCGCTGGAGCGGGCTAACGCGACGACTGGACTAGCGTGCTCCGTAACACGGAGCATCTAAATATTTGTGTCGACTAGAACAGAGCGATACGAAAGCGCTCGCGGTGGAAACGAAAGAGGATGATGAGGGGAAGGAGGTGGAGGAGGAGAAGGAGGAAGAGCCGACGGTGCGGAGGACGTGAAGGAGGACGACATGTGGAATGAGAGTCGGCCGATTATTAGTGTCGAGTTACAGTCGGTTCGCGGAGGAGACGGAAACATCGGCCATGGTTTTCACTCCCGCAGTTTACACGACGAGCGTCTAGTGTGTACCCGATGTCGTCACGTTAAGCTCTTAGAAGCGCTTAGACGCGTCGCCTCGCTGCGCCTCTCGCCTCTCCTCGTCCCTCCTCGCCCTCGGCTCGCCTCGCCCGGGAGGAAGTTTTGTCACCGCGGTGTGACAGTCGGTTGTTCCGCATCCAACTTTATTACCAGTTGGTCGCGGTGTGACAGATCGATCGTAAACTTCGCCGGATATGTGTGCGGCGAGCGTGCGTCTCGCCAGAGCGCCGGCGAGAGTCTCTCCAGCCGCGTGTCGACGTGTGTGTACACGTGTCGCGACGCGGTCCGCCACGTACGGAGATTATACAATCTCTCATCCTCTCACGCGCTCTCCCCCCCCCCTCCCCCGCTCTATCTCTCTCTCTCTCTCTCTTTCTCTCTCTTCCGTTCCGGTGTTCTATCTATTCGTTCATCTCCCTCTTTCTGCCCACCTATCTATCCGTCTGCCTGTCCTCCACCCCTCCGCCCGAGCTGTTTCGATGAATATCACGGAGTTTATACAAAATGATACACGGTGCGCTACTTTGTCATACGATCGCTTAAATCCGTCCACGAGACGGCCATGCTTAACGCCGGCCTGCCGCCGGCGCGCGCTGTGATTAAAGTCACGCTGAATTATCGCCGGCCGAGATTATTATTATTGCCGCGCGACGACGAGAGCGACGAGAGCGTTATCGCTGAACTTACGAAATTTATTGAACCGCGCTTCCTGTGTCCCCGCGCACAGAAAGATACGGCAGAAACAGATCGGCCATAATTAACCGCGCTCTCTCGTCGCTAATTAGCCCGCACGCGCTGTCGAGCGATTCGTTTTTTCATTTTCGGAGTGACTCACGGACGTTTTTGGGTTTTGGCTCGACGGGCGCCTCGCGCCAGTCTTTTCTTCTGATACGAGGCCACGAGAGTGGCGAAAAATTGCCGTCGCGCAAACTTCTGCAGAGAAAGGATTCACGTACGTAGTACGTTAGATTTGCGATTTTACCACGCGCGCCGACGATTTCTCCAGTCGGAGTTTTAATATTCCCGGATCATTCCGGGGGAGAGAGAGAGAGAGAGAGAGAGAGAGAGGGGGGGAGAGAGGGAGAGGGAGAGAGAGAGAGAGAGAGAGACGACGAGACATACACACGCTCTTATAAATTATTCACTCCGTTCGACGGCACGCGAGCGAGACTCGGCGCCTTCAGTCGCGTTCAGTCTTTGCGCTAGAAATCTCCCCCTTTTTCTAAAAGTGACACCCCCCTGCGCACAGAGTCTCCCGAGTTCCTCTCTTTCGGTTTTTGCTTTCGCGGCTGTCGTCGGAGTGCAGCTCGCGGTTGCCGGGAAAGAGAGACGGAGAGAAAGAGACCGCGACACTGCGTCAGTGCGAAAGAGGGGTGCGGCCGAGTCATTAAATCCTGCCGCGTATAGTCGGCGGCAGGACTAATCTACGTCCATTAAGCCTAATGGGAAAAGAGCGGCGCGCATTCCGCGGCCTGGCCTGTCACGTGGTGCGACGAACCGCTGTCATCCACATGTCGAAGGAGGCGAACTCGTCGAACAGTAGATCGCGCGCGGCCCCGCGCTCGCGCTCGCGCGACCCTAAGCCTCAACGAAAAACGAGTGTCACTGACTTTTCCGACGGACGCGCGTCCCCCTCAACCCTTACCAGCCCCGGCAAAAACCGTCCCCCGGGAGCGAAACCGGGTCATTAAACGGCCGTACATCATCCATGCGAGACGTATCTCACGGGCGGGGCGCCGAAGGGTGCGGATATCAGCCCCGCCTCGTCTCATTAGCCGCGAATATTTCGAGTCCCTCGATCGGCGGCCAGGGTGTTGCCATTGAGACTCCAATTTTCAAACGATAACGCGCGAAACCGGTCTTCTCCGGCGAGCGACGATATTCGACCTTGTCAGCCAGCACGACGGAAAACGTTAAACCGCCGCTCGCCGCTTCGGGACGTCGTTTACGTGGAAGAAGACGGACGCGCGCGCGTGTCGCGAGAGAGAGAGAGAGAGAGAGAGAGATCGCACCGCGCGTAATCTTCCGATGCGTTGTTCCGCTGGAATTCGTTTGAGCAACGCTCGAGCTCGAGCGACGATGATTAGTCGATCTACCGCGCCGGGTGACAGCCGCCATGACAGTTGCCGGTGACTGGCATTATGATATCATCGCGTCTCATTAAGTTGCGTGTGAAGCATATTTAATTGCATTCAAGAAATCGGGGACTGTACGACCCGTGAGGAGAATCATCAAGGTGACGCCGAGAGGAGAACGCACGATTGTTTTGTATTTATACGTATCATATTTTCGGTAACCTCTCTCATCAGTTCCGTTTTGTGCGCTCGATGAAAATCAACGCGCCACGGTCGGCGTGTTGACACACCGAGCACTCAGACGACCGCTATATTACCGCTATATTACCGCGTCTCTTCAAGTTACGAGCGAAGCATAATTATTATTCTAATCAATCGTATTCAAGAGATCGCTTGAAAGCGGCGAACGAAGAGCGAAATCGAACGGGACATGCAGGACATATGCATCTCGAATTATTCATTCATCAGCATTCGAGCAATTCATTTATCACATCTTGCACGGTTCAATCACCGATTAAGCCGCGTGACAATCCAGAGAAATTAACGCGACCGTCGACTTTCAATCGACGAGACGATCATTGACTGATAACGTGGAGAAGGCTCGATTCTCCTGTCGCTCGCGTTGCTCGCGGTTTCGATTTCGCGCGCTAACCAACGGTTCCTCGTATAAAGGAGCGCCTCGTCCGTGGGCGAGCTCGCGCGCCTTTGGATTTGCGCGACATTGAGATTCACGTGTCGTCGTAGCCGGGATCCTCGGCTCGTTCGGGACTCTGCGCGCGTGCCGACACTCGCCGGTGCGTCGTCGTCGTCGTCGTCGTCGTCGTCGTCGTCGTCGTCGTCGTCGTCGTCGTCGTCGGCGTCGTCGTCGTCGTCGTCGTCGTCGTACACGCGCACTCGGTAACACGCATCGCCGTCGATCGCTCGCTCGGATGCCGGACGTAGGCAAGCGGTTGGCAGCGCTCGAGAGACCAGCCGCCGAACGCCGCTCGTCGCCGGCTGCTGCTGCTTTCTCATTGTCTACCCTATATGTCTCCGGAAGCAGGGCCAATCCGCCGGAAAGACGGGACCGTTAACCCGCACGATCCCGAGACCTCGCGGCCGTGCATGCCAACGCTGCATTATTGGCTTTTTGTATGCTCATGCTAAGTGGCCGCCGCGCACGCTCGCGCATAATGCCCTTGGATCCTTTGCACCTCCGGCTTCCGATTTAAGCGGATAGTTCCGGGCCCCGCTGTGTGTTACCGGAATCTTGCCGGTCGGTCGCGCGCTTCCCGATCTGGGAGTGGCAGCGCGTCTTACGGCTCTCCTTCGCGGCTCCACCGTCGCCCCGCGGATAAGCGTAATCAGTTTCGCGGCGCTCGCAGTTATTTCTGTCAAACGTGCGTCAGGATCGATCATCGAGCTGCGCGTAGACCGGCATTGAAATCTTTGCGGATAAAGTTGCGTCATAAAGGGTCCGGGAGGATATATTATAATTTCATGTGCGAGGAGACTTGAACGGCGAGATTGCCTGAAGCGGTTTCTCCCCTGCACCGTTTTTTCCAGACACACACGGGAGGAAGTAGCGCGCGGCGAGAAATTGCGAGGAATGGTAAAATGATCGCGCATAATACGAGTCGATAACACGTGCACGCGGCGAAAGTGCAAGGAACGCGGTTGGAAAGAAGTAATCGGATTCAGGAAACAACAATTTTGCTGTCTCGTGGTCGCCGCAAAAGCGGGATCTCTCGGGCTAATATTATATTATGTTCAGCGGTGTATTTTTCTCGCCACGTTAACTTACGCAGTCGATAACAAGTGGTGAATAATCACGCGCTGTATTCCGCAAACGATAAAGTGTTCGGGCGACTTTAAACGGAGGCTTTAGTAATTGATTACGATTAGCGCGGGCGCGAAGCGAGCTTCCCGATCGTTTGTGCACATCGTTCGGCGGATCGAGGACAGCTTTCTTCCGCTTGTTAGTTGCGCGGAATCGTTCACCTCGCCTGCGAAACGAGAAACGCGAGAACGGGGCGTGTCGCTGACGCTCGCGAAACTCCGCGGAGTCGCGAGGCGCGCCAGCTAAACGAGCGCGATTCCGCGCGAAAAATCCGCGAACGAGCGATCGGTCGCGGCCATTAGTTACTCCGTCAAAAACATTTCGTCCGATAGGAGATAACAAGTAGAAAATTCCATTCCGGCAAGATTTCAATCCGCGAGCTCGGATAAAGCTCGGAGAGTCGCTCGTCTTTTCCGCAGCAGGTTGTTCCTCAAGCAGGATAAAGTAGTGTTTTTTTTCTTTTTTTTTTTAGCGAAGATTACGAAATTGCGTTAAAATGCCTGACTTCGTGGTTACTACTGTGACTAATCCTTTCCCTGTTCAGCTGCTTCCTCTTTTACGCTTCAAACACAAAGTGATCTTTTAAGGAGAACCAACTCTTTGGAAATAATCCTTTTCCTTAATAAACTTTCATCTCTCTCTTTTCGCTGTAAGTTCCGATGTAAGGAGACAGTGCGGATGAGACGATGTATCATATTCATTGACGGGGAAAGGAATAAGCGCTCGATCGACTCGCTCGCGTAAACGTGACGTTAAGGGGACTGGAAGGTCAGATCACTGAAAAATCGTGCTTGCTTTTTGATAATACTTTGTGACGAACTGAATAAATGTGCAGGAATGAAAATTTTTGATATATTTATATAACGTATGAAGAGTGGAAAAATTTTGTTTATTAACAAATATCCATATCAATATACGTCCACATAAATTTTAAACGCGTTTCTCTCGAAATTTTATCGTTCAACTTTTTGCAGTGATTTCTCCGAAACTGAGCTTCGTATCGATTTGAAATTTTAAAGCAATAATATTTGTTCATCTGACTCTCAGATGAACCATGGACAACTCCGTCCAAATTTTCATTTCGAGATATTAATTTTTTTATTGTAAAAGAACTGAGAAATTTGAATTTTTTCCTAATAATAGCCATTTTGTTAATTTTGTTCGATTTTTTTTGTAGTGTTTCACCGGGTAATGACAAGCCTCCTTAAGATTTCTAGCTGAAATTCGCTCTGATCGGACCACCGAGAGCTGAGATATTACTGCAGAAACGACAACTTGAGAAGAAAAGGAGATTATACTTCAGCTATATATATCTCGTATATTTATATGAGTATTTGTTAATGAACAAAAAGTTTCTACTCTTCACATGTTGTACAAGTATATACCTAAAATTTTCATTCTTGCACATTTATTCAGTTCATCGCAAAATATTGTCACAAACAAGCGCGATTTTTCAGCAATCTGACCCTCCAGGCCCCTTAAAGCGGGAAATACCGGGAAATTCATCGGTCTCTGTGGCGGGAATCGGTCGAATCATCTTCGCTCGAATTCTGCGTCTTCGTCCGGCGGCGGAAGAAGCAGATGCAGCCGCGCGATCTGACGCGAGTATTCGCGAGTGCCGCTCGTTAACAACGCGTGTGGAGGTTCTGGCAGAATTGGCGCGGACCCAAGCGGCCTGAGGCCTGTGCCGGCGCGGTGGGTCCCCGCAAAGGAGGAGCCCGGTCGCCCGAGCGACCAGAGCGAATGGATGCTAAGCAAGCTGTATTACCCGATCGTTTCCTTGCATACGAAGCAGTCCCCGGCGGAAGTGCGTCACGCGGCAGTATAGATTCCACGCGTCCACCGCGCCGCCGTCGTCGGTCTGCGAGGAATCAGCTCCGCTTCGCCTTTTAGAGGCGGACAGACGAGCGAGCGAGCGAGCGAACGAACGAGAACGTCGACCACGCCGAGTACGTGACCAATCCGTCCGCCACATATTATTTATTTTTCCCGCGGAGAAGTACGGTATAGCCGGTGAAAATTTTATCGACCTCTCCCACCTCCTTCCCTTCCCCTAAGCATTGACGTAAGAGCGCCACGAATTAAATCTTTATCAACTTGTTGACACGCGTCGCGGTTCGCCGCTAAGTATTAGTGCAGGAGATAAACGCGCGCCGGCAGCGTTCATCGCCGAGAGTGAGAGAGAGAGAGAGAGAGAGAGAGAGAGAGAGAGAGAGAGAGAGAGGGAGAGAGAGAGAGAGCGAGCGAGGAGGCGGGGAGGAAGGGCGAGAGAAGAGAGGAAGGAGAATACAGCGCTCGGCGGTGCGTTATTAAAATCTCTAACGGCGCTACGTGGGATCGACGCGCGGCTGTTCTCTACGATACGAGGAAGAACTGTAATATTGACATTGTTCATCGCGGGGAAACAACAAGTATATGTGCGCGCGGAATAATCGATATATATCCGATGTGATATAATTCCGCGCGGTGTCTCGTCGGCGAGCAGAGAGCCGCAGTTGCTTTATTTCAGCGCGAAATTAACTGGCCGATCGGGGTAAGGTCCTCGAGCGAGATTTTTTCAAGAATCTCGAAGAAGGAAATTGTTCTCGCGGCGGGCGTTTTTTTCCCCGGAAAGGAGAACTCGGTGCATCTGAGATCGCGATGGCCGATTGTCGACTGGGTGACCCGCGCGCCCGCCGATCTCTCGGAATATCGCATCGTTCGGCCGCACCGCGCAAGACGCACCGAATTTTGATCTTCGGGCCGAACTCGATAGGGACTTATCAACGAGACCTTTCGCCGGTCGCGTCGCATCGCGCGTCAAGACACGGCTGCGCGGGGAAAAACGCCGAGGCGACAGTCTCGGGTCAGCTGAGCGCTAATTTATTAGAATGTTTATGTGTTTCTCTCGCCGTCTTATCTGTCCCGTGCGCGAGCGTATCGTACCATGAGCGCAGAGGAGCAGTCACGTATAACCTGACTGCATTTCTCCCTCGCGATGCGAGGCAGGAGTCGCAGGAGGAGAAGGAAGAGGAGAAGGAGGCATTAAAGCGCGACGACGTTAAAAATATACAGCATTATGGCGTGATCGGGGGTTCGGGATGAGGGAGGTTGGACGGATGGTAATTAAGATTCTTTCGAGTTGAAACGATCTCGCGCTTCTTCTGCAAGGAACACCGTGCACGCTCTCTCTCTCTCCCTCCTCTCCGCCTCTCCTTCCTTCCCTCTCTCTCTCTCTCTCTCTCTCTCTCTCTCGCTCTCTCGCTCTCGTCTGTCGTGCAACATTGTTTTGTCGGACGCTGAAACGGTTATCGCGCTCTTCCCGCAGATTCACGGAAGATAAATAAAATTATACCGCAAACTCGCGCTCACGCGCGAGGATATCTTTCGCGAGAATCTCTCTCTGTTTCTTTCTCCCTCTCATTCTCTCTCTCTCTCTCTCTCTCTCTCTGTCTGTCTCTGTCTCTGTCTCTGTCTCTCTTGGAATTTTTATCTTCTTATGTAAGTTAATACGACGTGATGGAACTACTACTTGGCATCGAGCGCTTTCACCCTTCGTACAAATAAGCGCTCTCGATATCGTCGACGTTGGACGACGACACGGTTCTCTTTGAGAGAAGGAGAAAAGAAAAAATAAAAAGAAAGAAGAAAGGGAACAACGCCTTGTGTTTTTACATCGAGACGCGTCTCGTTATCTAATTAACTGCCCGTCGTTTCGATATTAGCGCTTGGGTTCTCGCGTTCACCGTCAATACAGCGAGCTGTCGCGTCGTGCAAAATTTCTCCGACACGCACGAACAAACGAACAACAGACAGAAAGAGTATTTGCAAGACTTACCCGTTGAAAGGGTAACTCGCGAAAGCAGCGTCGTAAGGGTGATACACCGAAGGGTAAGGCCACGCCGCCGCCGCTCCAGCTCCCAGATTTTCTTTGAGATCCAGACCAGCAGCCTGCAACAATACACGTAATTAATATGCACGCGGAAATTTCTCTCTTTGACATTTAGAGACAATATTCATCCCTTCTCTTTCCTTTCTTTTTGCTGTCTCTCTCTCTCTCTCTCTCTCTTTCTTAATTCCAACATTTCTCACCCTGCAAGTTGGCAGGAAACGGTCACTCACGCCACGAGATCGAAAGATCGTTCCGTTATTTTCCGCCGCTGGACCGCGTATCAACGATAAAGCAATCGCGAATACACGTTTCAAAACATTTCGGAATACCTGATTTATTCCACGGAGCCTTCAGATTATCGCTCACTCCGATCGACGCAGCGGTACTCGGGGACACGTCAGTGTGTGACTTTGTTGTACACCTCCGTGTCGATTTCGAGTACAGATTTTTGTCCGAATCGAATACGAATTATCAGTTTCTCGACGCAGGAAGATTACATTTGCAACAAATATTTTCTTCGCGCACGCGATATACTGGTGCGATACACGGAATAGCGGGATGATGGTGATTTAATATAGTGCATCGTGGTAGGACGACCAGGAGCAAGATAATAGGAGGAGGTACGATGCGCAGGAAGACGAGATGAAAGACGGTAATCGATCAATTAGCGGCGTCGATTATAGCGCGAATCACTCATGCAATTACAGCGATATATACAACGTTACAAATACTGCGGAAAACATTAAGCGCATCAGCGGCCCGGCCGTGGAACAAATTACTACCTTCTACGCAGCCTTTTTGTGCACGTTATTTCGTCGTCGCCGCGTGTAAGAACGCGAGGATCGTTATATCGCGACATTTTATCTCGATAAAGCTCGGCCCGATTTTATGCGGCTTCGCTTTTCTGGGGGTCGTACAAGAGGAGAGGGCACAGGAAAGAGAGAGAGAGAGAGAGGGGGGAGAGGGGGGCTATTAAATACCACGTACGTGTGTGGAACCATTAGCGCTTGCTACCAATAATTTTCGCTTGAAGTTGTTTTAAACGATGGCGATGCCGATTGCAGCCGGAGAGAAGAGATCTGCACGCGTCCGCGCGGATTTATTCCTCGTTCGCGAGCGCGAGCAAGCGAGCGAGCGAACGAGCAGAGAGAGAGAGAGAGAGAGAGAGAGAGAGAGAGGGGGGAGATGGACAGAGAGAGAGAGGGAGAGAGAGAGAGAGAGAGAGAGAGAGAGAGATCCCGGTCACTCATTATCACGGTTTTTAAATGAAAACACGCAGAATGCGGTTAATTGGTCGAAAGATCCATTTTTAGAGGACGAACGTCGCAATTAGCTCGTATCGCGCAACGGGTTCGGCCCGATCGGTCCGCTGCATCGACCGTGATGAAAGAATAGCTGGCAAAGCGCTGATAATAATAATTAGGATCGATGTGTGTGGCTCTCTTGTTTGCTTCTCTAACCCGCGACCTCCGTTATATGACAGAATGGTCGCTATTAAATTTCTACCGTATTTTATCTAGCGAGATAATGAACCTATAAAAGGTTCCCACTCTCTCTCTCTCTCTCTCTCTCTCTCTCCCCCCCCTCTCTCTCTCTCTCTCTCTCTCTCTCTCCCTCCCCCTCTCTCTCCCTCTCTCTCTGTCTGTCTGTCTGTCTGTCTGTCTGTCTCTCTGTCTCCCTCTTTCTCATGTAATTACAAGTATAAATCGGATATAATTACATATGCGATAACAATAATAATCTGATATTATGTACTTACATTAATTAATGCACGACGTGCAATTAGATATCTGAATTTACACCGAGACACAGCGGATGAAGCGAATGAACAAAAATGACTACGATTGACGTATGTGTATTTACTCGCTCGATGGCCCCAGTGCTATTCTCTCTTTCTCGGGGAAGAGAGAGAAAGGGAAAGATAGTCAGAGAGGGAGAAAGAGAGAGAGAGAGAGAGAGAGAGAGAGAGAGAGAGAAACTCGGGAGCAGCGACGGGCGAATCGAGCGATGTAAATTTACGCGAGGTGCAGCAATCCCGAGCGAGATTTTATGTTGAGATAATTATGTTGAACGGCGTAGATGATGAGAAACGGTTCGGCGGTTGTGGGTGTGGCGGTGACGGGGAAGAAGATGGAAATAATTGTTCTCACTAAAAAGCGATACTTGACGATTTTATGAACCGCGGGGAGAGATAGCACGGACGTCGTCGCACGACCCCGCAACGAACTCAGCGCGCAACCTGTACAATGTACTGTGTTTCGTTACGAGCAGGCTACACTATATACTCGCCCCTTAAGCTCGATCATAAAGAGCGACGATAACAGCTCGGTCTTAGCGGCGGCGGCGGCTCGGCAATACACGACAGTGTCCCACTGTTATGGCAGAACGGATTCATAAATTTACGCTTCGCCGCGCGCTCTATTCCCTCCCTCGCGTACGCTTCACGTGCGGTCCGATAAACGCCCGTTCGCTCGCTCGTTTGCTGGACGAACGGATACGCCGAAGCGCTAACGGCGCTTCCTCCGGATTCTAATATACGCTAATATCGCGGCGCGAGAGAGAGAGAAAGAGGTATCTCGATATTGCGAGTCACGCCCGATAAAAGGCGAAACGCGGCGAGATGCGGCGCGGCGCGCGAGCTTTCACGCGTTTTTCGTGCGCGCGCGAGTCGCGGCGCGAGATTTACGAAACTTCGTTAATCTGACGAATAAACACGTCACGGCATCTGGGTAAGTTGCGGGAATGTAGAAGCTGCCATCCTCCCCGCTGATATTCGGGACTTAATCCGTGTGATAAAAATTTTACGAGAGAATATAACGTCACACCGTTGTGTCGGCGGTTCGCGCGGGTCGAGCATTCATCGATATGGCCGGGCGTTTATCGATGAATTCACTCCCGAGTCTCGGAATTATGGCGGCGTCGTTGCAAACATTTCGGTAATGGCCGAGCTATTGATTAATGCGTTTCGGTGCGCGTACGTTCCACTTATTATCGTCGCGATATGTCATCTATGAGGAGAGAAACGAGTAATCCTTAAAAGATTTAATTTTACACGGGTGTGCATTGTGGCGAATTATATAAATATACTCGAGTAACAGGAAGAGAGTTCTCGATTATGCAATCGTAGTCGTTAGCCGACATGGTCGTATCATTATTTCCGTCCGCAAATAGACCATCTGGAGAGGGAGAGAGAGAGAGAGAGAGAGAGAGAGAGAGAGAGAGAGGCTAAGCGAGCAGGCGCGCGAACGGGACGAGTTATACGATAAAGCGCGGCGAATCGCGAAATATATTCGCTAACGGTCATCTTGTTGCTCGGGAAGTACGTTAATAAAGTCAATAACGTCGGTCCGGATCTAGCACGGAACTCAAAATTTTCGGACGGTGTTATCGCGGACGGTATCGTGAAAAATCCGCGGTATCCTTTGTTCCGCGTATTATTTTAGTCGTGCGCCGATATCATCTCTCTCGTACTCGTATCAGTACGACCGCCGCCGCCTCCGTGTTCTCCGTACCGCTGCAAAAATCCTGGAAATCGTGCGAGCGTGCAACATACACACACACACACACACACACACACACACACACACACGGCCCGTCGGATATTTCCAACGCGCCGTATTCCGCCGAAATACCGTTACCACCGATGCCCGGCGAGCAGCCGTCTCGCGAGAGCTTATCACCGCGTTGCAATTGAGACGCCGGCCGCGGTCGGAAGCAGAGAGAGGAAACAACGCTCGTCTGGTATTCGTTTCACGGGCAGGTAAAGATACAGACCAGGCTGGCTGGGTGGGGTTACACATGACTCGTAGTTACGTAGAGGCGCGGATTTTTCACGCGACACCCTCGCGGACTTTCGACCCCTTGTGACTTTTCTTTGTCGCACGGAGAAAAAGTTCCGCCATCCGCGAAGTGTGCGAACAATTCCCAATGTTGCAGTAACCAAGTCTCTCAGAGCCCACGAAAGATTGGTGTGCAATTAACGACTGCTTAATTAATGACCGATTTAATGAAATTACTTCGTAAGTTTGAATTTCGAGACGACGAAGTGTCTCGTCGCGACGACCAATATCTTCCAAAATGGCGCTTCCTCGCGTGAGCAGCTTTTTGACAATCGCGCGCTCCCCCACGCAATTCTCTCTCGCTACGAATCATTTCAGTCGTTCAACTGAGCTGTGAATTTTTGGAATCACGCTCAATCTGTTTTCTTCCCGTGCGGTAAAAGAATCATATAATAGGTATAGCACTTACTACTCACCGTGGGCGTGTAAAAGGGTGCTTGCTCGGCACCCAAGCTAGGGAAGTACGCCGCCATACCCTCAGATGCCGCGGCCGCTGCAGCGGCGGCGTAGGGCGCGCTGTACATGGAGAGGGCCGCCGTAGGTAGGCCTCCTAGACGTTGGTAGCTACCCAGCAGCTCGTACTGGCAGGAGCAGACGGTCTGGCCCGTCAACGGGTCCGTGAAGATCGGCCGACCGGTGTCGCAGCACCTGGCTGCTGCCGGACCGCCGGCCGATGGCGGCGGATGACCCTGAGACGGGCTGACCGAGGTAGTGGGACTACCCGGTGGCCGCACCACCGCGCTAGTCACCGCCATCCTCGCGTTCGACAGACCGGCTACGTCCAGGGGATGATTCGTCGTCGTTCCGGTTGCGCCGACCAGGGACGAACCCCCCGCGCTCAGTATCGTGCCGGCTGCCGGCGAAACCGAGGACGGCGCCAACGACGAGCTCACTGTCACAGGACACTGCAACAATATATAATCGTCGAATCGAAAGAGTTTCTGAGTGCTTTTTATTAATTAAAGTCACGTTCTAGCGAATAGAGTCACACACACACACACATACACACACAAAAAACACACAATCAGCTAATTATCTCAGTTCAACTTTCAACGACTAACTTGGACTTGGTTAGAGATCTAATAAGTCGGACTTTAGCGTCAACGACATCGACCCTGTCCCTGCTTCGAAGAAGATCCTTATCCGCCACGGCTACATCTTTGCACCTGCTGTTAATTATTCCCGATCCTTTACCGTGCGCGCGATTGATTATACGAGATCTCTTCCGTGAGATTTTTCTCAGAGACGCGTGCGAGACGAGACGAGCGATCCCGATGTAAAACGGACACGAAATACTACTATTGCGGATCGGGCGCGTCTCGTTAAGGGTTGGAAACCTCGTCTACGCTATATCGGGATCCCGTCGTCGACGAGGCGTTACCTCGGGTAAGCAGCTGACGGATCACGTAAACGAGGATCAGAGAGAGAGAGAGAGAGAGAGAGAGAGAAGCCCGTCACGCGTTCCGCGACACTCTAAAAAGGCGCCGCCACGGCTGCGGCGAAACTCCAACGGACCTCCGTTCCCTTCTTTATTTCCACGGCTGAGCCGAAAGTCTACCGGGCGCCCATAGTCATAATGCCTTTGCTGGGCCTCATTAATTCCATATCAAACACTACGGCTAAATAGATTAGCGGGTTGAGTGCCTTTCGCGCCTGGGACCTAAACAAACCCCCGTGGAACACCCCTGCCATGAGAGGAACGAAAGAGAAAGAGCGCGATCGCTGATCCCCGCGATTGTCCTGGCCATCCATCCATCCATCCATTGCCTCGTTTCGGTGGCCCCAAACATATTGTCGGAACCCCCCCAGGCGCATTGTGTTGGGGTGAAAAATCCATGCGCGGCACGCATTATGCCATCGGGATAGAGAGAGTCACGTTAATGCGTGTCCTCGTCGCGCCGACGACGCTGGTCATGTCGTCGTCGCTTCGTCGACGTTTCGAGGGCCAACTGTCGCACGACGACGGCGTGTGTGGCGGTGCCGATGGTAGAAATAACGGTGCCTCCGTTAACGTTCTCGATCGAGGATCCATTGTCGTGCGTCTCGATCGGAGCGATAGAGCTAACGCGAATGACATTTCCGGCACCGTTTTGCGCTTTCCCATCCGCGGACAGGCTCGGCTTCGACGTGTCGATGTGTAGATTAAACATCGAGAGATATCGCAGCCACCGTGAGGAGGATCGCGAAATTTTACGAAGGACTCTCGCCCCACTGAAGGAAATAGAGAAAAAGATACGCCCGACTTTCGAGTCGCGTTTAAACGCGACTCGCGCGCGCGCGCGCGCGCGAGAAGAAGAGAACCGGTCCCTCGTCGGCCGCATAACCATACATCGACCATTCTCTAGCAGAAATCGTAAGATTCCAGGCGTTCGAGGGAAAAGTCGGCAATGGCAAGAATGCGCTTCGGGACTGCGGATCGGGCAAAGGGTTAAACGACGAAGCGTGTTGGCGAGTGTCCGCGAACGCGGGTCATAATTCAGTCCTAGTCCCCGGGAGGAAGAAGGCAAAGGCGGCGGAGAAGAAGAGCTGAGTTACTCGATGCGATCGCATCGAAGCCGCGCGCCGTTCGCGAGAACGCGCGCGTTCTAACCCCCGCCGGCAACTACATCACCTCCGCGCGAGGTGTCGCGCAGTGGTGCCTGACGGCGTCTTCGTGATTCGTTCGTCACGCCTCTTGGAAATTTGTAGTCATGCACGCGTCCAAGAGGGTAGTCGCTGTCGATGCGAGAATTCTCATTTATTCTTCAGAATCCTACGTTTTTTTTCTCTCGCTTTTTTTTTTCTTTCTTCTTCTTTTTTTTTTTTACTCAATGTAACGATTTTCACGAGAGCGCAGTTTGCAATTTTTCGAACGTATATCTGCGCGTATAATAATTTCTCCCGCAATTTGTCGGAGTAGTTATCGTGGGCGCCGTTTTGCGGGAAGAAATTCGCACGACGATGGAATTTCGTGCGTTCACTGGCACCACTGGCCTTATCGACGATGCCAGTCGCCTTTAAAGTAGCGTTCGAGGCAGCATTACGCGACAGACTCTCGCGTTGTCGGTAGCGAGCGTCGCGAAAGCAATAATTATTCGTACACTGTATATATACGCGCCGATATATCGACGCATTAGCCCTTCGCTCCCTCGTTTGTCCCGCGAGTACGCTAATTGCCATCAGCGCGATTTCTCCCTCTCCCTTCCCCCCCCTCTCTCTCTCTTTCTCTCTCTCACTCTCTGTCTCGTCGGAACGCTCCTCCTCGGCGGAAGGGACACGCGAGGTGGAGAGAGTGTGGTGTGCATCGCGAATTAGTGATTGCGCCGCGACACAGCAGTTTGTACTCGTTTCGGCGACAGTCGTGTATCGATTTCTCGGTTTCTCTCGGTGGGCAGCGATTTTTCGCGCTGCGAACCGCTCCAACTCGTCGCAGGATCACGTGCTTAATTAATTCCTCCTTGCGATTGAGAGAGCAGACATCAAGATCGCGAGGAATGTCGGTTTCTCGCGATTAGCGAAAATGTCGCGGATTTCATCGTGTTGTTCGTATAATGGACGTCCCTCTTTCTCCTTTTCTCGTACATTTGATATACGAAGTTTCGCGTGCCGTCCGGCGCGACTCTTTATCACTTCTCGCACGCCAGGCATTTAAATGTGGAGTAGTATCATTCGGGTATCGTTTGGATATTTCAACGGGTGGACGGATATACCAACCGTTGACTGAAACGAGAGAAGGAGAGAGAGAGAGAGAGAGAGAGAGAGAGAGAGAGAGAGAGAGAGGGAGAGAGAGAGAGAGAGAAAATCAGGTCGATTTCTGCAGAATTTCGCATTGACGTTGCAGCAACGTCGACACGTGAACGGGTAATTGGCACGATAATTATTCTCGTAATAATTATTATAACGTACGCTCGAACCGACGTAAAGCTCCGCGCGAACATCCGTTGCCTCGATACAAATTATAAAAAACCGGTTGACGATAAAGCCGACGAGGCGACGTCGTCACGTCGTTGTCGTCGTCGACTAGCTACCTGCGACCCACGACGACGTCGCGTTCTTTGCCGAGCGAGACGGTAACGAGACAAGGTGAGGCTAAGTGAGAATTCTTTGGGAAACTTATCGCGGATGTCGCGGGACATTGCATTGCGGGACAACGAGCGGTACGCGTTT
The DNA here is from genome assembly GCF_003227715.2 of Harpegnathos saltator. Classification (NCBI taxonomy): domain Eukaryota; kingdom Metazoa; phylum Arthropoda; class Insecta; order Hymenoptera; family Formicidae; genus Harpegnathos; species Harpegnathos saltator. The sequence continues at coordinate 314,704 of NW_020230162.1, read as the reverse complement.
AGTGCCGCGTAACACTTTCGAGGAGTTTGCGACAGATTATCTCGGCTCGCACGCAGTAAACTAACTGATGACGATGACGACGACGTCGTCTGATTCGGGCACTCTGAACTAATCAAAGCCAGGCCGCATCCGAAGCATCAACAACGATCGGCGCGAAAAACCGATGTCACACCGCGCCGCCGGCAGTCGCGAATCGGCGTCGAATGATCGATGGATGATCATCTCCGGCCTGGGAAAAGGAAAAAGTGGATAATCTCGGATGAAGTGGTCGTAAACGCGTAGCGACGCTGCGCTCGGAGAGGGGGGGGGGAGAAAGATAGAAGGATACCGGTGTACCCTGCATCGACATCGACCTAGCACCTGGTACACGCATCTTACGACCCGATTTGTATGCACGGTGTAACGATCGCGTCGACCTAGGAACAAATAACGGCGCGATCGCGCCGATGTTTCTCGCGACGACGATAGAAACATCTCGTTTCGGGCGCGCGAACCTTCTCCTCGCGAAAGCGCTGCCGAGGGAGATGCGCTGTAATTGAAACTACGGAGCCATGCGTGCTTACCTTCCTTCTTTTCTCCAAGTACGGGACGCGATAATCATGGCGATTTTTGCGCAGTGCTAAAAATCGAAGGAAGATGCGTGCGTATCGACTCTACAACTTGGAAAATTATCATTATACAATCGGGAGCGCTGCGAGTCTCATCTTTTCTACCGATCTCTCCGTTGCGTACGAAAATTTATTACGAGATTTTTAATTTTAATTTTTTAATTTTAATACGAGGCCACTCGAACTATATGTATATATATATATATATATATATATATGAGGGTTAACGCCAACTTGATCAAACTTTGTGTACGGAAAACAGGAGTATTTATATTTGAAAAGTCGCGCTGCCTAGGAAATGACGAGTTGAAACCGCTGGCGTCATCCGGGGCGATCCCGTGATATTCTAACGCATCTCCGATCTCACGAGCGCTTATCGGGGGACGTAGGGAAATTTCTCCCCGTAAAATCCCAGGGAGACACGTCGTGGGAGAAGGCGTCTCTCTTTCTCACTCACTCTCACGTAGCGCAGCTCGATAAACGCCCGAGCACTCCGGCTCGACGACAGTCGAAGCAACTACGATAGCTCCGGGCGATACGGGGTGTCGGATAGAGAGAAGCTTGTAAAGAACGCGGAATGGAGAGGAGCTACGTCTCGAATCGGCAACGAACGACGGACCTCCGCAGTGCGACTGCACTTCCAGGATTTATAGGCCATTCGGAAGAGAATCGGTTATCCTGTGGACACAGATGCGCTGGTGTTTGCGCACGGAGCATTTGTCACGCGTGTCCTGCCAGCGAAAAGGGACCGTCGTCCGGGGCGTCCGATCCTCTCTTTATGCGTGCCGATGATGCCCTCTTTGCAACGAGGCCCAGCCGAGTCAATATTGACTCCTGGCCAGATTGATGGACCTTCCTCGCGTGTGTGTTTAGGCCTCGCAGCACTCACTTACGTTTCCCGCGACTCGCCGATTCATATTTCTCTTTTCCTCACTTTCTCCTAGCTGCTCTCTCTCTCTCTCTCTCTCTCTCTCTCTCTCTCTCTCTCTCTCTCTCGCTCTCTCTCGCTCTCTCGCTCTCTCTCTCTCTCTCTCGCTCTAGCTTCTCCTCTCTGTCGTGTTCTATCGTTCGCTCCTTTTCTTTTTCTCTATCTTACTCTGTTTACTAAATGTTACATTCAGGAGAACGTGCAAATCCCCACAAATTCTCCGCAGTCACACAACAATGCGATTACTCTTCAAGCTCGAGATCGAATCCGATCGATGAAATAAGCCTTCTTACCGGTTGAGAATCTGCAGCGAAGTATGGCTTCGGAAACCAGTCGTGTATCCATGAATATTTAAGAAATTAACGTCATGTTATATATCGGCAGAGTTTTGAGAGCCCGTTTAAGAGAATCGGTCCTTAATATTTTATTAAAAATCTCTGACGAGGATGAAACACTGTCGATGGATGTGATGAGCATCGCGGTATTCATATGTCGTAAATTCTGCGAGAAGAAGCATTGACGATTAATTGGATAAAGAAATTCTTGGGAGACGGTGGGAATGTGGGTTGAAACTTGGGACGCGAATCAAGGCGAGGCTCGACTGGCGTGACTGATAAAAACGGCATTCATTTGATTTATCAAATTGTGACATCATAGATGAAGAAGGCGGTTTCTTCGAGAAATGTGACGAATTATTCGCAGGAAGCATCTGCGTGCAATTTCGTGTGTAAAGATACGTTTTGCACTTTGTACTGTTGCAAAAGCGCTTCCGCCGCCTTGACGTGTTCGCGATGAGCGAAGTGCGCGTGCGCGCGAAAATAGAGTCGAAAAGTAATTTGGAGTAGATTTTGTTTTTCGTCTATAAATTTCGCGGGATAAACGCGAGTCTCTTTCGCGACTCTTTCGTTAGCTGGCTTGTACAGAAATATTCTCCAAAATAAACGTCGTATCAACAAAATGTGAACGGATGTTTGAAATGTGCTTCAAATAAAAATAATCGATTAGTAACATATCGAGATGGAGCTTGAAACTCTTTGAGAATGTGCGATTTGGCGAGTCGCGCGGTTACGCTTCCGAAATACCTCACACACGTGTCAGATTTTAACCGGCGGTTGTGTAAAAGTACAACTACATCCAAATCGGTTATTCTTGCAAATTCGAGTTCTCTCGTGGACGGACAAGAATCGATAGCCTGCCAGTTCTTGGCGTCTAGCGCATGCCAAGTGTCTCCGTCTCTGAAATACACGTCAGTGTATTTCCATCATCGATCTCGACACATCTCTCCTCTCTGTTACTTCATAAACAAATCCTTGATAATAACTGGAGGAGGTGGGAGAAGGGAGGGTAGAAAACGATTTCATACTTTCGCAGTATGAAGCACTCAATTCGGAATTTTGGCGGGGGGGGGGGGGATACGCGAATGAGAGCGATGGTAACAGCGGAATCGCGGGGAAATCACATTTCTCTCTCGCCGAATATCGTCGATAATTCGATCGTGCGATACGCGCGAGCTAAATTAATTAATTCCTCCCCGCTAATCGCCACGGTCACACCGCCACACCTCCGAGGGGAAACGCGAAATGCGGCGTTATCGTCGACGTGATCGCCGTGGGGGACAGCCGGGACACAATCGCGACAATCGTTCCTATCGTTCGCGGTCCCCGCGGGGGATCGCGGCGAGCTCTCTCGCGCGTATTTCGACAAAAGCAGAAAGAGAAAGAGGGAGAAAGAGGGGGCAGGGGTGGGGAGGTGGGAGGCGCGGTGGGCGAAACTGCGAAGTCGTCATCCGACACCGAAGTTTCGCGGTAAAACGATTGCCGACGATGACGTCGACAACGACGGCGGCGGCGCGTTATCGGAAGAGGACCGGTTGCGATGTAACGACGTTCTTTCATTTGTCGTACGTTTGTTAGTACATACATACACACATACGTTGTTCGTCCGACGTCGGCGACGAACAACACCACTACCACCACTGTACGCATTGCGGGACGATACTACTTTCGCTCTCGTCGGCGTAATCACATTCTCGCCGACGATGCTTACGGAAGAGCGTTACTATGTTACACTACGCTACCGTATTACCGGTGTCTTTATCGTGTGGGAGAGTTATTACGCGCGTAACCACTGTCGAAGCTGAGACTTATCCCGGACGATAATAGATAAGGATGTCGAGAGAGAGAGAGAGAGAGAGGGGGGGGAGGGAGGTGGGGTAGAGCAGGTAGTTCGATAGTTAATATACGGCAGCTCCACGACATTTGTCGATAACACGTTAAAATACACTGTCATCGATCATGCGCGTTTTACCGCGCGTATGCTGCGATCGTCGAGCGTGAGCACGAAATGAACGTCGTACAGACCGTCGAGGGGGGAATGACGTTTCGTCCATCGTCGAGAAAAAGAACGGCCAGAGTGACACACGGTAAGGGTGTCGGAGACTCGCCGCCGTGCGCGAGCTTTTGATCGCGCGAGGATGGCCACACTTTAGCGACGGGAAACGCCGCGAGCGGCGAACGAATGATCGCGTCGTGGCCGTGAAAGATCGAGAAAGAAAGCGCGAAGGAACGAGCGAGAGAGAGAGAGAGAGAGAGAGAGAGCCGAGGGCGGATCTGAGTCAGCTCGGGGGACCGGCTCGAGTAGCGCCCAGTCAGCGAGTGAAACAGCGCTAACCGCTGAGCGCGAACTACTACCGGCGATCGTATCTATGTGTATAACCCGTATAACGCGCCGCGGCACGTCGCCACTCTGCCAACTTGCAATAATATAGCCATTCATAATTTTTATGCGGTCGCCGTGAATGGCTCTTCTTCCTCCTTCCTCTTCCGCTCGGCCAGTCGACCGCCGCCATCGTTGAACTGTCGTGAGCAGTCGAAGGAGACGCATCCGACCTCCCGAATTCCCGTCGCTTCGTCGCTCGCCCGAATCGCGTCTCCCCGTCTTCTCCGATCGCTCGAGTTGCACTCACGATCCGAGAGAGAATAATGCTCATTGTTTGTTCTCGTATCCCGCATAAATTTCTGCAAGCAGAATTTCACTCGGAGAGCAAAGTGACAACCGAGTCGCGCGTGAGCTCGAGTGAGTTTTCATTTTTAATTCTCCGTTCCGAGTCGCCGAATGAATGATTTCTGCTCGAAATTGAGGAGTAATGGACGCGCCGACTCCTCCTCGCTCTTGCAGGTCGGGAGTTTGTCCCGAGCAAAACAAGTGCTTTTACATATTTCGGTGCGACGGTATCTTCGCTTCGTGAAATTTAAATATAGTACAAGAATACACGTTGTCGAACAACGAAGTAGCGAGTGACAACGTGTATTCTTGTACTATATTTAAATTTCACGACTCGGATCGAGGTAGAGCTGTGGCGAAAAATACGCGCGACAGCCCGATCATATCGCCCATAAAGCGCCTGACACCTCTGACAAGATACGATCTACGAGTTACGTAAGTCATTTACGTATCATCCTTGTCGAAGTGGCCGCGATAACCATCGAGTTATTACGATTGAACCGTCCTATCGACGCATCAGCGGCGAGGTTCCCCAGTCCGCCTGCCTTCGATCCGTCTCTCGACGATTTGAGGATTCGACGTCGCGTACGCGTCGATAATCGAGCAGGTCATTGTAACGGGTTATTTAAAGGCTCAGCAAAACCCATGACATGTCGTCTCGCACACACGCAGCTCGCGTATCTGTTAACACGTCGCCGCTGACGGACGTGGATCTTACGAAACGACGAATTAACGAGCCTGAAGCCGAAGTGAAATCGCAGTGAGGCGCGCACCTTGTGCGCGGCTCACTTCAGCGAGATTCGCGGTATAATTCTGCCAGTTTGACCGGCTCCTTCGGATTCCACATCGAGCATGTTGCATCGGGATGACTTCGAGCAGAGTCCGAGAAGCGTCGTGAGAGAAGCGTCGCGGATAAGCGTCCGCGAGAGAGAATTACGTTTATGGAATGCTTTCTTTCCCTCTATCTATCTCTCTGTCTTTGTCTCTCGCTGCGATAGACTGACGCCGACGACTCATGGCTCGCCCAATAACTCCGGAACTGGTATATTTCACATTCGCGGCGAAAGGCTAAACGACGAGCGGGTCAGCAGCCCCGAGAAGACGCGAATATTCAATGTATCTTTGTCCGCAATCGGGTTAATTCGGCGCACCGTTATCAACCATCGCCGCGTTTAATCTCGCTGCCGTCATAACTGCCTCCACTAGTAGATAGTGTGTCAAGGTGCGATCAGCGAGCGCACGGGGAACCTTCACGCGTGAATTTCATCATTATCGATATTTCTCGCGCGTTTGCATTTTTCCTCTTTCTTTTTTTACTTCACAGCGAGATCACTTTGAGGTACGATCTCGAATTGACACCGATCGTTGTTGGCTCCTGCTGCGTCCTCGTCGCGATCGCCGCCGATGCCTCCGTGGTTAACCTCGAGTTTAGCGGCGTGTGTCGCGACCTTTCGGCGAAGGAAGCGCGATGAAAAAAAGGCAGGGTTAACCGCCGCGACGGAATCGCCTCTAAGCGGCGGCGGCGGCGGCGGCGGCGGCGGCTCTTCGATGCGCTGACAACAACGACGACTACGTCGACGCCTCGTCGTTCTTTCGTTCTTTCCACGCGCGTTCCTCCCAGTAGTAACCCAAAAATAAACCCCCGGCTCGAGGGCCGTAGAGCGCGCGACACTGAGGACACGGGCACGTCAGGTCGAAGAGGTCGTTATTTCAATTAAATTGACCGACACACAGATTAGTGATATGAATTTCACCGCGGTCTAAATTTAATGCCAGCGCGGCGCGTCCTGTCGTGTCGCTGGGGCCCGCAGAGTGTCGCGGTTTACGGCGTTAAAAAAAAGGACAGTCGTATTTATGGCGCGACAATTTTTCAAGCCGGAATTAAACGATGAGCAAGAACGTCCGCGCGTAGCGCTCGCGCGCGCTACGTCGTTCCACCAGCCGACAGGCCCGAGACGTGTCGGATGATCGCGCGGCGGATTAATTTGAGCGGTGGTCAATGCCAATATCGCTCCGCTCGTATCGCCAAGTCTGGATATACTCGTCACGTGCCGAGATGCAACATAAAAAAAGCAGCAGACGGCACGACATATATCGGAGGAGAGACGAAAAAGGGGAAGAACGAAAAAGACCAACTGGACGAAGAATGTCAGGTCGAAGTGAGAATTTGCTGCGCGCGCTCGCGAACACTTAGCGATGATAAATTTTAGAGGGAGTGTGTGTGTGTGTGTATTTTGCGTGTACATGTGCGTCGCAGTTCGTTTGCAGTTCGTCAACAACAATTTCTCTCCGGGCTCACTGCGTCGTCGATATTTGCGCGACAGTTACTGAGATCGGCAAAATACGATAAGTGTTTCTTAATGAATAAACTTGCCGAGATAACGAGGAGAGTCACGGGAGCGCAAAGATTAAAGGCAGCCAGTCGTGTTGTCGACCGAATGTTTGCTTTATCAATAAAGTTGCACCCGATTTCCGCGTTGTAAACGAACGAACCTATTTTCGACGAGTAGAAACAACACTGCGGACGAGGACACGCCTCTGTGAGAATAATCCGCGTGTATTCGCCGCCATCACGATTGCTGTATCTCCCGAGCGTTAGCGATGTAATTGCGTGCACGCGGACAAACGGACGTCAGACAGAGAGAGAGAGAGAGAGAGAGAGAGAGAGAGAGAGAGAGAGAAGAGCAGAGAAGAAGAATCGCCCGCGACGCCTTGGCACGTTATAGTCTGAAGGGGCTCGCATATCGAAAGTATGTCGACGATAAAATACACTGACTAACATTTAATTATTCCTTCTCCTTTTTCCTTCGACTCCGTTGCAACTGGAGTAACACTCATTGATAACCGGTCGTTCAGCGTTTTTATCAGCGCTTCAACGGCGCTGAACGCCCGCACGCACTGCCGCGCGCGCGTTTGTGTCTGTCGCCGTTTCTTCGTCTTCATCCTCGTAATCGTCATTCTCGTCTCCTCGACGACACTCCCCTCCCCCCCCTCCCCCGCAGCTTTTGCTCATTCGCGCGTCACGCTTCCGTTGACTGTTTAACTCGCTTAACAGTGACGTCTCAAGCCCGAAGCTCGCGCGGTGAGAAGTATCATTGACAGCAAGCTCGCTCGGATTCCAACGTCCGTTCTTGCAAATTGCACCGCGCGAGGATAGGAGCAGCAGAGGGAGGGGAAAAGAAAGATGAAGGCAAAAAAAAAAAAGAAAACAGAAAAGAAAATAAAAGCACGACGGAACAGACGAGGAAAGGTGTGCTGTGTGTGTGTGTGTGTGTGTGTGTGTGTGTGCTGCAAGCGATGCGCGCACGCATCGGTTGTCACTCTCGAGATACGAGCGAAATGCGGCAGCATGCGATGCTGCTATTATGACAAAAACCTTCGTTGTTAGTAAGACAAGATAATTATTCCGCCGAGCTCGGGGCTCTTCGATCATTTAGGCGTGGCAACACATGTTCTCAGTTCAGCGCTATGTGCGGCATATATGCGGGGTATACCTATATGCGCAGCGTGTCAGGACACGTGGTGCGGAACCTCTCAGGCTTGCCAGCGGCTATTCATTTTCGCAACCTTCTCCTCCCCTCTCTCTCTCTCTCTCTCTCTCTCTGTGTGTGTGTGTGTGTGTGTGTGTGTGTCTCTGTCTCGCTCCGCGTGCGCGGGGGATTCTTCCCTACAAATTATTCGATACGCCTTGCGAGGCCGAAACGAGTGCCATGCGGAGTTAAACGCCTAACGACGCGTCTCACGCATCGTGATTTTAATGGCGAAAATCATTAGTAACGAGCTGCTCCCGTCCGTCCGCCCGCTCGCCCGGCTGCTACCGCCAACAGGTCCGCGATCCGAAATTAGCCAATCGTAATTTCTGCACAACGATAAACGCGTCGCGCGCGCGCGCGCGCGATTAACCAGCGCGAAGTCAGCACGCAATCGCGCGCTGACAATGTTACGCCTCAGCGCGATCATTACACGGTTAATAATAAGGAATGCATTTGTCGCGCGCACTACGTCTGTGCGCGCGCGCTACATGTATATGTCGCGTCTATCTGTGTATGTCGCCGCACACGAGGCCGTACGGGAGAACATAACATTTGTATGCATGTATACATTACTTTATACCTAAGCCTATGATCATTAAGTACATTTTACTTTGAAACGACATAGTTAAATTATACGCGTTTCGACATACAAGTCTGTATGAATGCAGAGGCGCGATCGCAAGATTGTATCACGTAAGATCAGACGAGCGGGAGAAATGGTAAAGCAATGGTATATCGCAAGTTTAACGAGCATCATTTCGTGTGTGTGTGTGTGTGTGTTGCGACCGCAACACGTGAAGGAGAGAGAATAATGAAGTATATCATCAGACGCTTCTTTTTCAAAGATCCGACGTTTTTAGCGCAGGCGACATGCACAAGTTACTTCGTAACTTTGCAACAATCATATTTCGGCCGCTAGGTGGAAACTTATTTTGTCGTCTTCAAAAGTGATCGGTGAGGAGTGTCCTCGTCGTCCTCTCTCTCTCTCTCTCTCTCTCTCTCTCTCTCTCTCTCTCTCTCTCTCTCTCTCTCTCTCTCTCTCGCGGGAGCATTCAGACAAGGACAAATACGTCTCGCGATGTATCTTAGGTGCTCCTCTGGTCCGATAGGACCAGTCGTCGATATAAGATCGAATGTTCGCAACGACCACGTTCGTTTTCATTAAATCTATCTTCCAGCTGGCGCGGCGCATAAATCTACATAGTTTCGACACGAATCCGGACGAGTGAAAAACCGCAATAAAGATCTATCTATACTCGGTTATTGTCAGCCTTCCTCCATGGATTCAACAAAACTGTTTTTCTGATTAATTAAGACTGATTAATAAAAACTTTTTTTCTGATTAATTAAAACTGATAAACAGGATATCCCTGTCCATATAATTTGTCAGAAATTAAAGCATCGCGAACGAGCGCTCGTTTTTCGCAGGGATTATTTTCACCTGAAAGAAAAGCGCTTTGTAATGCGAGCTGAACGAAAATAACAGCAATAGCAAGCAGCGGCTGAGACGACGGACTGTTGTAATCTCGTTTATTAATTATACTTTGAGACACGCGCGTTTGTCACATGACACAGACACATGAGCAAAAAAAAGTGCAATGTCCAGCGCGGAGCACCGATCGCATGTTTACATAACGCTTGATCATTCACTGATTTAATCGGCTGCTTTGCATTTGCATTTATGAAATTTATGCGACGCGTTACAACTATTACACAAAGACGCGAGACATGCTGATACGTAATGGAGTATAACATATAATTAGAGATACGTAAATTGCTCTTCTGTTCCTTTCTTTCCTCCCCTTTTTGTTGATCTCGCCGGAGCACCAACCGTTGCGAAACCATTGCAGAGCGATTATTCTAATTATCCGAATTTCATCGACGAAAATACAATACTCTTCTGTTATCTCTCGAATAATTATCGAAGCGAATCTTGCAAATCTCGCACGACCGCTACGAGGCGTTGGACAACGCAAAACTCTTCGGCGTCAGTCGCTAAGGCAAAATGAATCGGCTCGAAGCGCAAACGGGAAACGTTAATATTCACGATGCGTCGAAGCAACGCGCTCCGATTATTATTAGGATCGCCGACCGATATCAGTTCGCACATTCGCCCGCGTCGTCGCGCACGCTGAACGACCCCTTCGCCCATGTCAGCCGCGATCTTATCGAATCATCTTATTGCACACGTCAATCACACACTTTCCTCGGTATCTCGCCGCGAGTAGAGAGCATCGCCATGATAAACTCCACGTTTTCATCCACACATCCACTTGCGAATATGTCGCTAGTTCTCGCTCGTGCTAGTCGCACGTTTCTTCCACTGGGTGTCGGAGCACACCGATCACCACAAGCTGACGATAGTAGAATCGCGTGCGCGCGCGCGCGCCGAGCATTAGTGTAAGAGAGAGAGAGAGATAGATAGTTAGATTGATAGAGAGAGAGAGAGAGGGGGGAGAGGGAGAGAGAGAGAGAGAGAGAGAGAGCGAGCTCAATTCCGCAGACAGCCGCGCGGACGTGGACTCGCGGAAGTGGACGCGTAGGTTCACGTTTCTCACGAACGCTCACCTGTAGATTTGGCGATCCTCGGAAAGAGAACTGTGACATGATGTGTCGGCCGCTCAGGGCCGTGTTGGTCGGGCACCGCTACGCGATCATCTTTCCAGCCCGCGGCATCCGCGGCCAGGTCGCGTGCGCTTCCGGTGCGCACCTTGGTCGGTCACCTCGCGACGGGGATTATCTGTCACACTTCCGCTGAGAATATTTTATTTTCCCGTTTTGCTTTTCACTAGCGCGCGCTTAACGCGCTTATGACGTGCGGGGGCGCGGGGGTGCGAGGAGCCTCTGTCTGTCGCGTGTAGTGGCTGCGCCACCCCCGGGGGGTGCTACTCGCACCGACACTCCCGCGTGCTCCGTCGTCGCGGCTCGGTGCCCGACTGCGCTCGATCCTGCGATCTTACGAAGCGGTCCGCTGCCGGCATATGCACTCGCACTGTCACACGCGACGCTGGCAAGTCGTGTTAACACGGGAACGAGGCCGGACAGTTCTCGATAGGTTGGCGGTAGGCAGCGGCAGTCTTCCACGGGATCGATCGCGATTTATTATCGCAGCCGACGTTGTCGTCGTCGTCGTCGTCGTCGTCGTCGTCGACGTCGTCGTCGTCGTCGTCGTCGTCGTTGCAATCGTCGTTGTCGACGTCGACGTCGACGTCGTCGTCGTCGTCGTCGTCGTCGTCGTCGCCGCCGTCGCGGCCGGCGGTGTAATATTCCACAGGGAGGTTGAACTGTCAGCCGACAGTCGTCAACAGTCCGCACGCACTGTGTTCACACTCGCGCTCTGCTTGTTTGTAAGGGGAGGCGCGGCGGTGGGTCTGTCCTCCCACGGACAGAGAGAGAGAGAGCGAGCCGCCGCCGGCACACTGTCGGGGTGTCGCGAGTCGCGGCACCGACGTCGCGGAAAAAAGTCGCGCGTCGCGCGGCACGGACACGCGCAGCGCGCGATGCGTGGTGAACGTATGTACGTTGCTACACGTACGTACGTACGTGTGTCCTACACGCGTACGCGTACGTGTCGGCGTACGTACGCGCGCGATGCGGTTAATCGCGGCGGCTAGTTCACTCAGTTGATCCGATCACCGCGCCAGCTATGATCGGTCGCGACTATCCTCCGAATCGTCGTTTCTTTTCGACGGAATCCAGTCCTTCGCTCGGCGGATAGGAAGGCGGAGGTGCACGGCTGTGGGCGCGAGCGAGACGGCTGCGGTGAGAGGGAACGAGTCGGGTAGACAGGATAGAGGGAGGAGGGAGTGAGAGAGAGCGCGCGAACACTAGAGGGACGGCAGGACAGGCTAAGCAAGGGAGGAAGGGGGGTGTCAGGGGGAGAGAGAGAGAGAGAGAGAGAGAGAGAGAGAGAGAGAGAGAGAGAGAGAGAGAGAGAGGTAGCAGCGAGTGAGGGTGTCGGAGGGACACCACTGAAAAAGGAGAGGAACGATGGAGGAGAACGGAGGAAGAGTGAGAGAATGGTGAGAGAGAAGGAGAAGAGTGAACGGGAGAGAGAGAGAGAGAGAGAGAGAGACGAGGGAGGGGGAGAGAGAGAGAGAGAGAGAGAGAGGGAGAGAGAGAGAGAGTGTGTGTGTGTGTGTGTGTGTGTGTGTGTCTGTGAGGGAGGATGGTGAGGACGACGTGAATCGCGCACACTGGCTGTCTCTCTTTTTATCCTTCGCGGTCCTTCCACGCAGCCGGTCGCCTGGCGGCCTGCGCAATCACGCGCTTCGAACTCGCGAAAGAGAGGCAAGTGCGTCTTCTTCCTCCTCTTCAACTCGTCCGCCGCCACTGTCGCTGCTGAAGACCGGTCGCCGATTGCGGCTCTTCGTGGCGCTACCAATCGCGCGCTCGGCGAAAGCGCCAAGTACGAACTGACGCGGTTTGTAGGCCCTTGTGTTCCAACACAAGACAATGATCAGGAACAGACACCGTTGTTCCTGCTTTGTCTTATCGTCTCCTTATCTATCCGTCCCTTTTTCTCTCTCTCTCTCTCTCTCTCTCTCTCTCTCTCTCTCTTTCTTCCTCCCTCTCTCTCTCTCTCTCTCTTTCTCTCTGTGTGTTTCTCTCTCTGTCTCTTCCTTTCTCCTCCTCTCACACCTTTTCCGTAAAGTTTCTTCCTTTTTCGTGCGATGCCCAACGTAAAAATCCAATTCAACGTTTAACCATTACCGCGATATGCACTACCGAGATTGTCACTGACGAGATTGATTCTGATTCGAAACAAGTTACACCGAGCTCCTCAAATGATAAAACTGCTGATCGGCACGTATCCTCGCTTCGCGGAAGAACGACGTGGCCGCCGCAGTTTGTAAGTTTCCGTCGTATCCACAAGTTCCGCGAGATGACGGTTGATCGCGATGTCGTAGGAGGAGGCGACTCGTACGTACAGTGCCGGTGGCGCTGGCGGTGACGATAGTATCGCGCTAGTGGTGGTGGCCCGATGACGAGCGAAACTCTCGACTCGCCGCTGATGGTGGTGGTGGTGGTGGTGGTGGCAGTGGCAGAGTCGTCGCCGTGGTTCTTTTCCTTCCACGGAAAGGGGGACGATTTTTGCGAGATGGTTTGCCCTCGGCGAGACGGGTGGGAGGGTCCAGGTCGACACGGCGTGTGCTCTGGTGGGGGTGCGGGCACCACCTCTGCCGCTGATGCCGCTCCGCCGCCACCTCGTCGTACCCGCGCAAATTCGTACCGCGGGCTCGTATTAGCAGGCCGAGTGTTGTGCGTGGCTCTCGTCTCTTTCCGCTCGGGTCGTCGGCATCCTCCCTCGTCGATCGAGCACGGAGCCGGCGGTTAGCGTCGGCAAACGCGACAATAAAATATGGTGAGTCGCCCGTGGGGCTCGGCTAACGCGCTCCCTGCTTTCCTCCCCTCCTCACTCTCGTTGAGTCGCTCTTCCGTCCTTTTCCCCCCTTTTCTCTTTCGGTTTTTGCATCTCGCTCGTATCCCCGATAGTCCGATCGCGCGTTCTCGCTCCCTCGCACACCCGTCTCGTTCCTCGTGACGCCCCACCGTAGGCGCTTTCTTCCCTCTTCGTTCTCGGCTTTCGTTTCGTGGAGGGGATGGGTTGAATGAGACGGAGGGGGGGACGCGACCGGCCGAGATGCTGCCACGCTCGGGTATGGTGGGGCGAGAAGAGTGAGCGGTTGGTAGCGTTCGGAAGGGGCAAGCGAAAGGGGGGAAGGGGGAGGGGTGGGAGGCACGAAGGCAGAAACTACACGACAATTTTAGTTCGATAGATCCCGAAGTTTAGCCTCGGCGGCGCTGCTTTACTTGCCGCTGACTTCTTCCCGGTAGTTTGTTCGTTGCCCTCTCCCCCGCCGTTGCTGACTGCCTCTCCACCCTCCTCCACCTCCTCTTCCTCCTCTTCAACGGACACGACCGCACACCCCGACGTGTCCCCACCATCGAGTTCCTGCGTCTCGTCTTTCTTTCTCTTTCTCACTCCTCCTCCTCCTCCTCCTCCACCTCTTCCACCTTCTCCTCCTCCTCCTCCAAGCCAGGACAAGATCGCCGACTACTTCGTGCCCCTTCCTGTGCCCGGCATCAGTTTCGATGCCGCGCTACCTGCCGCTCCTTATTCCACGCACTACGCGACACTTGACTACAACACCAACTTCCGTCCCTCTCTTTCTCTCCTTCCCTCCCTCTCCCTCTCTCTCTCTCTCTCTCTCTCTCTCTCTCTCTCTCTCTCTCTCTCGTTTTCACGTCCGTGTCTCTCTTCTCTTCTCTACCTTCGTACATCAACCTCTCCCGTTCTCACTCGGGTACTGTTCATAGTCTCGTTCCCACCTGCGACCTCGTCGGTCTCGCTCGCGCGTTTACACCGCGAAATGCACGATCGTCACTCGGCAAGCGTATTACACGGACGCGTTTACGCGAAGTACTACGCTCGTTCCGACAGTTTAACGCAACAATGTCGCAGCAACGTCCCATCGCGCGCTGCAGACGTCAATCATCTCGTCAGATTGCCGTACTGAGATTCCGTAACGTAGTATCGCTATTCCTCCGCGGTACGAGAACCAAATTCGGCTGAAGCGGACCAACGCTGTATTTGCGTGGGACACTCAATATTGGCATGAAACCCAACATTGCGGACGGATGATCCATCTTTTTTTTAACGACACGCCACGACGGTCGTACAGTTGAAAACTAAATCCAAGTCCAATCGGATGCGATCCGCCAACGTTCATCAGCGCTGTCGCGACGAAGTTCAACGTGCGGCAATCGTGTCGATGACAAGGACTTTGGCCAAGGGATTGTGTGAGGTGTTTTGCTCAGTTCTTTCCAAGATACTCGCTTCCTCGCGCGTACTTGTCGCCCTCCTGGCGCGACCAACGACGAAAGGGGCGGATAGAGGCGGTTGGAGGTGGCGGGTCACGGGTGCGGAAGTATATCCGTCGTTCAGGTTGTGGTGGGGAATCTTTTCGGAGCGAGGGGGTTCGCGGGATGAGGGAGAAGGACGCATCAATATTTTTCGCCGACCGATCGACGACATGCACAGTTGCGCGCACGCATGTACGTACTGCTCGCGTACACACACATACCATATCAGCAATGATATTTTTGCAGAGGACATGCACACACCTATACCACGCACACAGAGGCACCGCGAGTGCACCCCGTGCATACACGCGTGCGTCGGTGGTATTGGTGACAACGGGTGTGGGGTGCAGGGGATAGCGCAAAGAGGAGCCGGATAAATCGTCCCCTTCCACACTTCTTTCATCTCCCCTCCAGCGCGTCACAGTGGGTGGTGGAGCTCGGCTTTTTTCCCCTCCGTGGGCGCGGACTAACCTCGCCCCGCCTTCGTCTCCTTCGTTCTCGTCCCCTCTACCCCAGGATAGTTGTAGCACGGCGAGAGTGACTACCACTGTGAAACTCGTGACGCCGTTGCCTCTCTCGTCACCCTGCGACGTGCATGGCACGCCAAACTACTACTTCGCACTCTCGCTCGCCACAGCCATAGCGACGAAGGAACTCGTCGAGGAAGCGAGACCGCCGACCGGGACGGCATGACCAGGGACGAGCGAGACGAAGTAGAAGAGAGGGAGGGAGAGAGAGAGAGAGAGAGAGAGAGAGAGAGGGAGAGAGAGAGAGAGAGAGAGAGAGTGTGAGAGAGAGAGAGAGAGAGAGAGAGTGAGAGAGAGTGAGTAGGGAGATAAGGGAGGAAGGGGATACACACCGAGATGTGAAACATTAGTGTACCGTTTGTTAACACCGCGGTCTACACACAATCGCGCGCAAACTCTCCCCCCTCTTCGAGTTCGCCGCGTCAGCCCGTGCGTCCGGCCCTCGCCCCCTCGTACCGCGCTTTCTTTAAGAGGGCGTTGCTGCTGTACGTGCACGGGTGAGCGCGTGTGAGCGCCTTCCTTCGTGAGTGCATCGCGGAATACCGGCACGTAGGAACGGACGTCTCTCCCCGTCGTCCTCTTCTCGCGACGCTGCCGTTCTCTCCTCTCACCTCTCTCCTCCGTCCGTCGCTCCTTCTTTCGCGTTTCAACTCCACCTTACCTCCGTCCTACTCCGCCGTTCGTCCCTGGCGCCGACTTTCCGCGAATGCGACGCTGAATTTGTCGACGTGCACAGAGACGTAGCGTCGACGTAGCCGCTTTAAACAACAACTCGGGAACTAAGCTGACTGACGACCCATATGTTACGCATCGATGTTGGAATTGTAGTGCGTGCGTGTATCATACCGAGGATTCATCCACTTCGGCTGGACTTTGCCTCGGGTTTTCATGGTGACGACGGAGGATCGTGAAGGATGTAACTGAAACGATAACCATCCAGTAGTGGTCAGCCACCATCGGGGTATTGGCGTTGAATCGAGCGATCGCGATATAGACTTCGTTGTGGAATCGTCGCTCCTGTGGCCACGATAGGGAGCGAACTAGAGTGATACAGAAGGACGCGCCATCCATGTGTATCGTGTTTGCGCCGCGACCGTTTTGTGAGCAGTATGAGTTATGGACTGGATTATGGGACTATGTGTGTTTGTACGATTCGCGACCGCAGTAGTCTCCGCTCGATTCACGATCTTTTCCACCTCCACGATCTCGGAAGTTGCAAAATACCTTGACACAAGGGATTTCCGTTCTTGATAGGTGATTGTAGGTTAATCCCGCCGTGGATTAGTGTATCTCCGTTCATTACTGTGATGTCTACTCTGAGCCTTCGTCGACGATTTTACGTAGAAATTTGTATCTACTCGAATTTTCGGTGTGTTTTCAGCTGGACTTTTGACTGTAACCAAAGATACTGATAATTTAGCTAGACGTTCATTCACCGCAATGTCTCTCGTTCAACGTGATGTCTCTTGTTGGAATAGAACATTAATTCTCGCACATTGCAGACAGAGTGGCTTGATGAGAACGGTACGTTCGGAAAACACGTTAATTGAACCGCCAAAGGCTCGTAAATGCAGGACTCGCGCAATACAGACATTAAGCGGTACATCTGACAATTCGGCAGCGCGCGCACGCAAAAAATGTCGACGCGATGTGTATCAGCCAGCGATGCGTATCGATCGTGCACGCGAATGTGTAAAACGCACTATGACACGTCGGCAAGATGAAGCGATACACGCGTGTAAAAAAGACGTCCCTTCTGCACATGAATGTATGTAGGATCTGTATAAAAGCTGTCAGTCATAACAATAACATGCAATTATAGATCGCGCGTGATAAGTAAAGTGCACGTAATGCCACAAAGCGAAGGGGACTCATTCAATATCGCGCGAGCGAACCGCAAGGCTCATCGCATGCTCACCGCCTGCTCGCAATTATTCGCACGGAACATCACGTATATGTTAATGCTAAGTCGACATCGAGAGAGAAGTGTCGCGATTCCCTCAGAGGAGAACATACGATAGCCGCGTGTATAATTTCGCGACACACGCAATGGATTCGCATCGCGAGATCGATTCCCCGCTATTCCCGAGCTTGATTCCTTAACCTCTGGCAATGCCACGATGATGAGAAACTGCGAGAACTGAAATAAAAGATCAAAGGGGACTCATTGCCAGCTAAAGTCCAACTCGTGCGCGACTACGCATCCAGCGTGCGAACGCATCACTAGTTGTGCGTAATACCGATTTTTTTCTCCGTCCACCTTTTGCCCTTAACTATAATCTGTCGTACACATCCTAGGACAACCTACGGACAACTTTCTGGACGCATGTGTACCTATGAACAGCTATTCCCAGGTACTGAAAATAAAGGAACCTTTCACATTACCGCGTTACAATGTCCTGTTTGGTTCGAAATGTCTATCAAGGTCTATTCCTCTGAGAATCAACGGCAAGAGATCGGGCCGATCACGGACGGGGTTGCGACGGAACTGTCGAATACCGTTCTCATGCAGACGTCATTATACGGGCCGAGACAAGCGACAGCCTGGACCGTAGCCGAAAGTGCTCGATGGCCAGTCACGGGCAAGGTCGTGAAAACTGTTGGGCAGGCAGGTGGCAGCACGACTCGAGAAAGGACGGTTATAGACCCTCCTCGTTCGGCAGCGCGAAGCGGAGGGAGAAAAGTGGGGAGCTAGTGTTACTAGGGATCCGGTAGTAGGGGATGCCCCTTCCGCTGTGGCCATTCGGCCACCCCTCCGTCTCTCGCGAGCGGGGTGGATGGCTGGAGGGGCGGCGGACACGTCCTCGACGGTGTGTGCAGCAACGGTTGTCACCGTGTTGAATTACCCGCACTTCAACGGTTCCTACCTACGAGCGAGACGATTCTAATGCCTCGAGCCCGGTGCAACGAGGAAAGAATTACAGACGGGTTCGTTCCGTGCTCGGTAGATCGCGCGGCGCGTTATATTTTCCCGGCGTGATTCTTTGCGCAGGGAAATCGCGAATTTCGCACGCACCTTGCCGGGTGACTGGTCTGGGCTCGGCCCGCTGCCCCGACACTTCGCGACACGTCGCGAGACGTCCCGTTCTCGCCGCAGGAATTTTTCCGGGCGGACCGCGCGATTGGCGAGGGTCGATATTATATCGCCGGGCCCGGCCGACTTTTGCGTGCAGTGGATTGATCGAGAATCACGCTTACGGTCAGGGCGATACGCATATTCCGCGATAAATCGATAAACTTGTCGTCGTCGTTGTCGCGGCGGCAGGGAACGAATGATTAATGTTAATTACAGCGTTAAGTCTCTCTCTCTCTCTCTCTCTCTCTCTCTCTCTCGTCGGGACGAGTCACCGCGCGCTCGATACCCTTTACGTTCGTTCCGTTGAATATTCGCATAAATAATGGCGTGTTCGATAGGAAGCTCGCCGTCGTTGGAGAGACCTCCGCTCGGCTCCGAAGATTAATGTCGCTTTCCACGACACGTATACTGTTTCGTTGTAATGAAACGGTGGTTAACACAAGGTTTTCCCGGCCCCGACAATGACTCTTCGGATAAACTTTTATTAAGATCGCTCGTCTAAGTGTAACAGCGCGCCGAGCAGACCCACCATCACCACCACTACCACCACCACCACCACCACCACCACCACCACATCTACTACCACCACCGTCACCAGCAGAGCAGCACCACGCGCTCCACCTCATAAATCAAGAGCGGTGTTGATGGTGCTGAGACACGGGAAGCCGTGGAGGCAAGACGAGGAGTACTACTTACAGAGTAAAGTGGATAGGAGAGGCCAGTATAAACTTAAGTGATTAATCTCGCGGAATTGATAACGCTCCCCTCGCTCGCGCCACCCCCGATAAATTACATTATAAGGAGCCGCGGTATAATTAATACGCCACTCACGCGTAAGCCTGCCTCCTCCGCGACAGGGCGAACACTGCGATACTAACCCGATCTATTGTGCGATACCTTGCGAGCCGAAGTCAGCCGGAGCGGAGAGTCGAATGTCCGCTTTAAGCTACGGTTCTTTGTATTCTAATCAGCCAGGCAGTCACTCCTGGGGCGGACTTGCCGGATTTTTTCGCCTTCCGAAAAACCCAC
Organism: Harpegnathos saltator; assembly: GCF_003227715.2. Taxonomy (NCBI): domain Eukaryota; kingdom Metazoa; phylum Arthropoda; class Insecta; order Hymenoptera; family Formicidae; genus Harpegnathos; species Harpegnathos saltator. The sequence continues at coordinate 295,133 of NW_020230162.1, read as the reverse complement.
GCGGTCACGCGACTTGTGTCCCTCCGGTAACGCGACATGATCGCGACGTGCGACAATAGTATCAGCGCTTGTATCGTGCACAAGCAATAACGACGGCATTATCATCGCGGCACTCATTTCACGAATCGCCGCTCGCGCGTGAGGCACACGTGTGTATGTGTGTGGGTGTGTGTGTAACTTTCGATAAGATCGATCTGCTAGGACGAGCGACAGGCTTCACAATCGCTCCGACGAGTATCGCCGATCATCGGCCGTTATCACCGGCGAACGGAGTGCTCATCCGTGTTTCGGAGCAGATCAAACATCGAATAGACTGATACGCGATATCTTCAAAGGATTTCAACCGACCCTTTGTCAGTGTATCCACAATAATCGCGAAATCTGGCACAGGCAAACACAACTCGGAGGAAACATCCGAGAGAATACTCGGAACTACTAATTGCACCTTAAGACGATGATAAGACGGCATGCAAAGTTCCGTTTTTGTCGAAACGTTCGCGGGTGTATTTCCGGTTGGACTCGATAATGAAGACTTGGCTTTCGTCAAATTTCGGATTAGTCTGATTCAATTTGAAGACGATGTAAAATCGCGTCATCTCACTCACATATACATTACCTGTTTTCTGTTTTGCAAAAATAATAATTATCTTCTTTCGGTTATTATTGTAGAACAAATAGCAAGTGGAAATGAAAGTTGGCAGTTCTGCTGGTTTCAATCAGTGATCGGCTTGATCGAAATTTGATGGAATTTATCCTAAGGTGATTCGATAGCTCGATTTCGAGAAAGAGAGAAGAATCGGTAAAATGTTTACAACACATGATTTAAAAAAATATTCAAGCAACCGCGGATAGAATACCCCATAAAATTTCCCTGACCACTTTGGGGGGACGATCCGCGATCGAATTAGAGGGCGTACAGAGCGCATTATATATGATATAATTTGCGAATACCATGAACCCCTTGCGTTAAACCGCAACGGCAGCCGCAAGTCGAGAGAGGACGTCGCAAGGCAAAAAGACGAGGTAGTCGAGAAGTCCTCGACATTAATGGTCGGTGTTCCCAGATATCCGTGGCCGGCGCCATCATGGTCGATCTTCAAGAAAGGACGCGTCTTGTCGCGCGGCAACATGAAAGATTTACCGCGATTGACGCCGCGACTAGATCCATCCACGAGACTGTATTCGGCCGTGTGTGCTCTCTCTCTCTCTCTCTCTCTCTCTCTCTCTCTCTCTCTCTCTCTCTCTCGTACCGTGCGTGCGAGTCTGTGAGAGAGGTCCATAAAAAGCGGCGTAGTTAGACCCGTGTGATGAATACGTGACGCACTCTCGTAACTGTGTGAGGACCCTAAAGAGAACTACGTTTAGATGAGAGGCGGCGGCGGCGGCGGTTCTCGCCACAAAAAGAAGGGGAGAACGCTGCCGCCATTCATTAATTAAACGAAGCGCGAGATTTCCAACCCTCTCCCTGCGACTCCCTTTCCCCGCCTTCACTACCTTCCTTCATTCTTGTCCACCTTGTCTTTGTGCAAGCCGGCCAACCCTGCGCGGATGATCTGAGGAAGCCGCCCGAACGATCGTCCGTTGGAAAGTCGATCAACCGATTCGTAAAGCCGTCAAGGTGTCGACTCTCGTCTTTCGATCGAGAAGCGAGTCGAGGGAGGCGAACGCATGCGCGCGGACGAAAAAGAGAAACGACAGTCTCCCTCCATAGGTAGACTCGAATTGATTCTTTCTCTTCCTCCCTCTCTCTCTCTCTCACACACACACACACACACACACAAATATCGACCTCGCGTGGACATTAATCGAAATTTTATGGTATTGCGTTTTTCTCTTTTTTTACCTTTCTACTATCTATTTTTTAGGTCTTAGTTTCGGTTCGAAACAATTTTCCCGGGTGGGTGTATCGTGATTCACGGAGACAAGACTCCACTACGAAGATAAATCGCGGCGTTAGCGAGTTTCTTCAAAATAAGCGCGAAACGCGAGATATACACATACACGACAGGAAGATCGAAATAACGATTCATCATTTACCGCGGACAGGTACGATTTTCTTTCGAATTTGTTTGATCCACCGAAACTGATGGATTGTGATTGAAAGACCGATCAACGAATTTAGTTAGGGAGGTAGGAGGGGGCGCCAGCGGGAGAAGGGGGAGAAGCAGCAGCAGCACGTCGATCAAAATTGTGATTGTTTCATGCATATTATCGCGCGGAGAGAGAGAGAGAGAGAGAGAGAGAGAGAGAGAGAGAGAGAGAGAGAGAGAGAGAGAGAGAGAGAGAGAGAGAGAGAGAGAGAGAGCGAGTCGCGGTTCCGCGTGACGCGTCATCTCGTTCTCGATCGCTCTGGCGATCCGGTTGATTCGTTTGACCCAGAAACATCACTCCGCGAAATTATCCGGCTTATCCGCGCCGGCCCGCTTCCGAAAGTGTACATCGCGCGTCTTTGGCTCAGCCAAGGAGACTCTGGCAGTCGCATAATCACTCGCCCACTCGAACACCGCGGCAGACGGCGGTTAAAGGGGGAGTGATAAGCCGCCTTCAAACACGGGTTATGCACACACTAATTATTGAACATAAACCCTTATCTAGAAACGCGCATGTGCTACCGTGTACGGGAATTAGCATCG